>NW_028322235.1:205000-505000 GCF_059928025.1 Delphinapterus leucas
TTACATTCACCCGTCCCCTCATCCTAACCCGTACGCTAACACTAACCCGTACCCTAACACGTACGCTCACCCTAAACCGTTGTCGTACCCTAACCTGTACCCTAAACCGTCCCCGTCCCCGTCCCCTAACCCTAACCCTAACCCTAACCCTAACCTTTACCCGAAGCCTTACCTTCAGCCGTCCTCAAATCCTAACCCGTACTCTAACACTAACCCGTACCCTAACACGTACGCTCACCCTAAATCGTTGTCGTACCCTAACCTGTACCCTAAACCGTCCCCGTCCCCGTCCCCGTCCCCTAACCCTAACCCTAACCCTTACCCGAAGCCTTACCCTCACCCGTCCCCTAATCCTAACCCGTACGCTAACACTAACCCGTAACCTAACACGTACGCTCACCCTAAACCGTTGTCGTAGCCTAACCTGTACCCTAAACCGTCCAGTCCCCGAACCCTAACCCTAACCCTAACCCTTACCCGAAGTCTTACCCTCACCCTTACCCTAATCCTAACCCGTACGCTAACACTAACCCGTACACTAACACGTACGCTCACCCTAAATCGTTGTCGTACCCTAACCTGTACCCTAAACCGTCCCCGTACCCTAACCCTAACCTTAACCCTAACCCTAACACTAAAACTTACCCGAAGCCTTACCCTCACCCGTCCCCTAATCCTAACCCGTACGCTAACACTAACCCGTACCCTAACACGTACGCTCACCTTAAACCGTTGTCGTACCCTAACCTGTACCCTAAACCGTCCCCGTCCCCTAACCCTAATCCTAACCCTAATCCTTACCCGAAGCCTTACGCTCACCCGTCCCCTTATCCTAACCCGTACGCTAACACTAACCCGTATCCTAACACGTACGCTCACCCTAAACCCTTGTCGTACACTAACCTGTACCCTAAACCGTCCCCGTCCCCTAACCCTAACCCTAACCCTAACCCTAACCCTAACCCTTACCCGAAGCCTTACACTCACCCGTCCCCTAATCCTAACCCGTACGCTAACACTAACCCATACCCTAACACGTACGCTCACCCTAAACCTTTGTCGTACCCTAACCTGTACCCTAAACCGTCCGCGTCCCCTAACCCTAACCCTAACCCTAAACCTAACCTTACCCGAAGCCTTACACTCACCCGTCACCTAATCCTCACCTGTACGCTAACACTAACCCGTACCCTAACACGTACGCTCACCCTAAACAGTTGTCGTACCCTAACCTGTACCCTAAACCGTCCCATAACCCTAACCCTAACCCTAACCCTAACCATAACCCTTACCCGTAGCCTTACCCTTACCCGTCCCCTAATCCTAACCCGTACGCGAACACTAACCCGTACCCTAACACGTACGCTCACCCTAAACCGTTGTCGTACCCTAACCTGTACCCTAAACCGTCCCCGTCCCCTAACCCTAACCCTAACCCTAACCCTAACCCTTACCCGAAGCCTTACCCTCACCCGTCCCCTAATCCTAACCCGTACCCTAACACTAACCCGTACCCTAACACGTACGCTCACCCTAAACCGTTGTCGTACCCTAACCTGTACCCTAAACCATCCCCGTCCCCTAACCCTAACCCTAACCCTTACCCGAAGCCTTACCCTCACCCGTTCCCTAATCCTAACCCGTACGCTAACACTAACCCGTACCCTAACACGTACGCTCACCCTAAACCGTTGTCGTACCATAACTTGTACCCTAAACCATCCACGTCCCCTAACCCTAACCCTAACCCTAACCCTTACCCAAAGCCTTACCCTCACCCGTCCCCTAATCCTAACCCGTACGCTAACACTAACCCGAACCCTAAAACGTACGCTCAACCTAAACCGTTGTCGTACACTAACCTGTACCCTAAACCGTCCCCGTCCCCTAACCCTAACCCTAACCCTAACGCTTACCCGAAGCCTTACCCTCACCCGTCCCCTAATCCTAACCCGTACGCTAACACTAAACCGTACCCTAACATGTACGCTCACCCTAAACCGTTGTCGTACACTAACCTGTACCCTAAACCGGCGCCGTCCCCGTCCCCGTCCCCGTCCCCTAACCCTAACCCTAACCCTTACCCGAAGCCTTACCCTCACCCGTCCCCTAATCCTAACCCGTACGCTAACACTAACCCGTACCCTAACACGTACGCTCACCCTAAACTGTTGTCGTACCCTAACCTGTACCCTAAACCCTCCCTGTTCCCGTCCAGTAACCCTAACCCTAACCATAACACTAACCCTAACCCTTACCCGAAGCCTTACCCTCACCCGTCCCCTAATCCTAACACGTACGCTAACACTAACCCGTACCCTAACACGTACGCTCACCCTAAACCGTTGTCGTACACTAACCTGTACCCTAAACCGTCCCCGTCCCCTAACCCTAACCCTAACCCTAAGCCTAACCCTAACCCTTACCCGAAGACTTACCCTCACCCGTCCCCTAATCCTAACACTTACGCTAACACTAAATCGTACCCTAACACGTAAGCTCACCCTAAACCGTCTTCGTACCCTAACCTGTACCCTAAACCATCCCCGTCCCCGTCCCCTAACCCTAACCCTAACCCTAACCCTTACCCGAAGCCTTACCCTCACCCGTCCCCTAATACTAACCCGTACGCCAACACTAACACGTACCCTAACACGTACGCTCACCCTAAACCGTTGTCGTACACTAACCTCTACCCTAAACCGTCCCCATCCCCTAACCCTAACCTTAACCCTAACCCTTACCCGAAGCCTTACTCTTACCCGTCCCCTAATCCTAAACCGTACGCTAACACTAACCCGTACCCTAACACGTACGCTCACCCTAAACCGTTGTCGTACCCTAACCTGTACCCTAAACCGTCCCCGTCCCAGTCCCCTAACCCTAACCCTAACCCTAACCCTAACCCTTACCCGAAGCCTTACCCTCACCCGTCCCCTAATCCTAACCCGTACGCTAACACTAACCCGTAACCTAACACGTACTCTCACCCTAAACCGTTGTCATATCCTAACCTGTACCCTAAACCGTCCCCGTCCCCTAACCCTAACCCTAACCCTATCCCTTACCCGAAGCCTTACCCTCACCCGTCCCCTAATCCTAACCCGTACGCTAACACTAACCCCTACCCTAACACGTACGCTCACCCTAAATCGTTGTCGTACACTAACCTGTACCCTAAACCGTCCCCGTACCCTAACCCTAACCCTAACCCTAACCCTAACACTTACCCGAAGCCTTACCCTCACCCGTCCCCTAATCCTAATCCGTACGCTAACACTAACACGTACCCTAACACGTACGCTCACCCTAAACCGTTGTCGTACCCTAACCTGTACCCTAAACCGTCCCCGTCCACTAACCCTAACCCTAACCCTTACCCGAAGCCTTACCCTCACCCGTCCCCTAATCCTAACCCGTACGCTAACACTAACCCGTACCCTAACACGTACGCTCACCCTAAACTGTTGTCGTACCCTAACCTGTACCCTAAACCGTCCCTGTTCCCGTCCCGTAACCCTAACCCTAACCCTAACACTAACCCTAACCCTTACCCGAAGCCTTACCCTCACCCGTCCCCTAATCCTAACACGTACGCTAACACTAACCCGTACCCTAACACGTACGCTCACCCTAAACCGTTGTCGTACACTAACCTGTACCCTAAACCGTCCCCATCCCCTAACCCTAACCCTAACCCTAAGCCTAACCCTAACCCTTACCCGAAGACTTACCCTCACCCGTCCCCTAATCCTAACACTTACGCTAACACTAAATCGTACCCTAACACGTAAGCTCACCCTAAACCGTCTTCGTACCCAAACCTGTACCCTAAACCGTCCCCGTCCCCGTCCCCTAACCCTAACCCTAACCCTTACCCGAAGCCTTACCCTCACCCGTCCCCTACTACTAACCCGTACGCCAACACTAACACGTACCCTAACACGTACGCTCACCCTAAACCGTTGTCGTACACTAACCTGTACCCTAAACCGTCCCCATCCCCTAACCCTAACCTTAACCCTAACCCTTACCCGAAGCCTTACTCTTACCCGTCCCCTAATCCTAAACCGTACGATAACACTAACCCGTACCCTAACACGTACGCTCACCCTAAACCGTTGTCGTACCCTAACCTGTACCCTAAACCGTCCCCGTCCCCGTCCCCTAACCCTAACCCTAACCCTAACCCTAACCCTTACCCGAAGCCTTACCCTCACCCGTCCCCTAATCCTAACCCGTACGCTAACACTAACCCGTACCCTAACACGTACGCTCACCCTAAACCGTTGTCATATCCTAACCTGTACCCTAAACCGTCCCCGTCCCCTAACCCTAACCCTAACCCTATCCCTTACCCGAAGCCTTACCCTCACCCGACCCCTAATCCTAACCCGTACGCTAACACTAACCCCTACCCTAACACGTACGCTCACCCTAAATCATTGTCGTACCCTAACCTGTACGCTAAACCGTCCCCGTACCCTAACCCTAACCCTAACCCTAAAACTAAACCTTACCCGAAGCCTTAATCTCACCCGTCCCCTTATCCTAACCCGTGCGCTAACACTAACCCGTACCCTAACACGTACGCTCACCCTAAACCGTTTTCGTACCCTAACCTGTACCCTAAACCGTCCCCGTCACCTAACCCTAACCGTAACTCTTACCCGAAGCCTTATCCTCACCCGTCCCCTAATCCTCACCCGTACGATAACACTAACCCGTACCCTAACACGTACGCTCACCCTAAACCGTTGTCGTACCCTAACCTGTACCCTAAACCGTCCCCTTCCCCTAATCCTATCCCTAACCCTAACCCTAACCCTAACCCTTACCCGAAGCCTTACCCTCACCCGTCCCCTAATCCTAACCCGTACGCTAACACTAACCCATACCCTAACATGTACGCTCACCCTAAACCGTTGTCATACCCTAAAATGTACCCTAAACCGTCCCTGTCCCCGTCCCCTAACACTAACCCTAACCCTAACCCTAACCCTAACCCTTACCCGAAGCCTTACCCTCACCCGTCCCCTAATCCTAACCCGTACGCTAACACTAACACTTACCCTAACACGTACGCTCACCCTAAACCGTTGACGCAGCCTAACCTGTACCCTAAACCATCCCCGTCCCATAACCCTAACCCTAACCCTAACCCTTACACGAAGCCTTACCCTCACCCGTCCCCTAATCCTAACTCGTACGCTAACACTAACCCGTACCCTAACACGTACGCTCACCCTAAATTGTTGTCGTACCCTAACCTGTACCCTAAACCGTCCCTGAACCCTAACCCTAACCCTAACCCTAACCCAAACCCTAACACTTACCCGAAGACTTACCCTCACCCGTCCCCTAAACCTAACCCGTACGCTAACACTAACCCGTACCCTAACACGTACGCTCACCTTAAACCGTTGTCGTACCCTAACCTGTACCCTGAACCGTCCCCGTCCCCTAACCCTAACCCTAACCCTAACCCTTACCCGAAGCCTTACCCTCACCCGTCCCCTAATCCTAACCCGTACGCTAACACTAACCCGTACCCAAACACGTACGCTCACCCTAAACCGTTGTCGTACCCTAACCTGTACCCTAAACCGTCCCCGTCCCCTAACCCTAACCCTTACCCGAAGCCTTACACTCATCCGTCCTCTAATCCTCACACGTACGCAAACACTAACCCGTACCCTAACACGTACGCTCACCCTAAACCATTGTCGTACCCTAATCTGTACCCTAAACCGTCCCCGTCCCCTAAACCTAACCCGAACCCTAACCCTAACCCTAACCCTTACCCAAAGCCTTACCCTCACCCGTCCCCTAATCCTAACACGTACGCTAACGCTAACCCGTACCCTAACAGGTACGCTCACCCTAAACCGTTGACGTACACTAACCTGTACCCTAAACCGTCCCCGTCCCCTAACCCTAACCCTAACCCTAACCCTAACCCTAACCCTTACCCGAAGCCTTACCCTCACCCGTCCCCTAATCCTAACCCGTACGCTAACACTAACCCCTACCCTAACACGTACGCTCACCCTAAACTGTTGTCGTAGCCTAACCTGTACCCTAAACCGTCCCCGTCCCCTAACCCTAACCCTAACCCTAACCCTAACCCTTACCCGAAGCCTTACCCTCACCCGTCCCCTAATCCTAACCCGTACGCTAACACTAACCCGTACCCTAACACGTACCCTCACCCTAAAACATTGTCGTACCCTAACCTGTACCCTAAACCGTCCCTGTACCCTAACCCTAACCCTAACCCTAACCATAACACTTACCCGAAGCCTTACCCTCACCCGTCCCCTAATCCTAACCCGTACGCTAACATTAACCCGTACCCTAACACGTACGCTCACCCTAAACCGTTGACGTACCCTAACCGGTACCCTAAACCGTCCCCGTCCCCTAACCCTAACCCTAACCCTAACCCTTACCCGAAGCCTTACCCTCACCCGTCCCCTTATCCTAACCCGTACGCTAACACTAACCCGTACCCTAACACGTACGCTCACCCTAAACCGTTGTCGTACCCTAACCTGTACCCTAAACCGTCCCCGTCCCCTAATCCTAACCCTAACCGTAAACCTAACACTTACCCGAAGCCTTACCCTCACCCGTCCCCTAATCCTAACCCGTACGCTAACACTAACCCGTACCCTAACACGTACGCTCACCCTAAACCGTTGTCGTACCCTAAGCTGTACCCTAAACCGTCCCCGTTCCCTAACCCTAACCCTAACCTAACCCTAACCCTAACCCTTACCCGAAGCCTTACACTCACCCGTCCCCTAATCCTCACCCGTACGCTAACACTAACCCGTACCCTAACACGTACGCTCACCCTAAACCGTTGTCGTACCCTAAACTGTACCCTAAACCGTCCCCGTCCCCTAACCCTAACCCTAACCCTAACCCTAACCCTTACCCGAAGCCTTACCCTCACCCGTCCCTTAATCCTAATCCGTACACTAACACTAACCCGTACCCTAACACGTACGCTCACCCTAAACCGTTGACGTACCCTAACCGGTACCCTAAACCGTCCCCGTCCCCTAACCCTAACCCTAACCCTAACCCTAACCCTAACCCGAAGCCTTACCCTCACCCGTCCCCTTATCCTAACCCGTACGCTAACACTAACCCGTACCCTAACACGTACGCTCACCCTAAACCGTTGTCGTACCCTAACCTGTACCCTAAACCATCCCCGTCCCCTAATCCTAACCCTAACCCTAAACCTAACACTTACCCGAAGCCTTACCCTCACCCGTCCCCTAATGCTAACCTGTACGCTAACACTAACCCATACCCTAACACGTACGCTCACCCTAAACCGTTGTCATACCCTAACCTGTACCCTAAACCGTCCCCGTTCCCTAACCCTAACCCTAACCTAACCCTAACACTAACCCTTACCCGAAGCCTTACCCTCACCCGTCCCTTAATCCTAACCCGTACACTAACACTAACCCGTACCCTAACACGTACGCTCACCCTAAACCGTTGACGTACACTAACCTGTACCCTAAACCGTCCCCGTCCCCTGACCCTAATCCTAACCCTAACCCTAACCCTTACCCGAAGCCTTACACTCACCCGTCCCCTAATCCTAACCCGTACGCTAACACTAACCCGTACCGTAACACGTACGCTCACCCTAAATCATTGTCGTACTCTAACCTGTACCCTAAACCATCCCCGTACCCTAACCCTAACCCTAACCCTAACCCTAAACCTTACCCGAAGCCTTACCCTCACCCGTCCCCTAATGCTAACCCGTACGCTAACACTATCCCGTACCCTAACACGTACGCTCACCCTAAATCGTTGTCGTACCCTAACCTGTACCCTAAACCGTCCCCGTCCCCTAACGCTAACCCTAACCCTAACCCTTCCCCGAAAACTTACACTCACCCGTCCCGTAATCCTCACCCGTACGCTAACACTAACCCGTACCCTAACACGTACGCTCACCCTAAACCGTTGTCGTACCCTAACCTGTACCCTAAACCGTCCCCGTCCCCTAACCCTAACCCTAAACCTAACCCTAACCCTAACCCTTACCCGAAGCCTTACCCTCACCCGTCCCCTAATCCTAAACCGTACGCTAACACTAACCCGTACCCTAACACATACGCTCACCCAAAACCGTTGTCATACCCTAACCTGTACCCTAAACCGTCCCCGTGCCCGTCCCCTAACCCTAACCCTAACCCTAACCCTAACACTTACCCGAAGCCTTACCCTCACCCTTCCCCTAATCCTAACCCGTACGCTAACACTAGCCCGTACCCTAACACGTACGCTCACCCTAAACCGTTGTCGTACCTTAACCTGTACCCTAAACCGTCCCCGTCCCCTAACCCTAACCCTAACCCTAACCCTAACCCTTACCCGAAGCCTTACCCTCACCCGTCCACTAATCCTAACCCGTACGCTAACACTAACCCGTACCCTAACACGTACGCTCAACCTAAACTGTTGTTGTACCCTAACCTGTACCCTAAACCATCCCCGTCCCCATCCCCTAACCCTAACCCTAACCCTAACCCTTACCCGAAGCCTTACCCTCACCCGTCCCCTAATCCTAAACCGTACGCTAACACTAAACCGTACCCTAACACGTACGCTCACCCTAAACCGGTGTCGTACCCTAACCTGTACCCTAAACCGTCCCCGTCCCCGTCCCCTAACCCTAACCCTAACCCTTACCCGAAGCCTTACCCTCACCCGTCCCCTAATCCTAACCCGTGCGCTAACACTAACCCGCACCCTAACACGTACGCTCAACCTAAACTGTTGTCGTACCCTAAACTGTACCCTAAACCGTCCCCGCCCCTAACCCTAACCCTAACTCTTACCCGAAGCCTTACCCTCACCCGTCCCCTAATCCTAACCCGTACGCTAACACTAACCCGTACCCTAGCACGTACGCTCACCCTAAACCATTGTCATACACTAACCTGTACCCTAAACCGTCCCCGTCCCCGTCCCCGTCCCCTAAACCTAACCCTAACCCTAACCCTTACCCGAAGCCTTACCCTCACCCGTCCCCTAATCCTAACCCGTACGCTAACACTAACCCGTACCCTAACACGTACGCTCACCCTAAACCGTAGTCCTACACTATCCTGTACCGTAAACCGTCCCCGACCCCGTCCCCGTCCCCTAAACCTAACCCGAACCCTAAACCTAACCCTAACCCTTACCAGAAGCCTTACCCTCACCCGTCCCGTAATCCTAACCCTAACGCTAACGCTAACCCGTACCCTAACACGTACGCTCACCCTAAACCGTTGTCGTACACTAACCTGTACCCTAAAACGTCCCCGTCCCCTAACCCTAACCCTAACCCTAACCCTAACCCTTACCCGAAGCCTAACACTCACCCGTCCCCTAATCCTAACCCGTAAGCTAACACTAACCCGTACCCTAACACGTACGCTCACCCTAAACGGTTGTCATACCCTAACCTGTACCCTAAACCGTCCCCGTGCCCGTCCCCTAACCCTAACCCTAACCCTAACCCTAACACTTACCCGAAGCCTTACCCTCACCCTTCCCCTAATCCTAACCCGTACGCTAACACTAGCCCGTACCCTAACACGTACGCTCACCCTAAACCGTTGTCGTACCTTAACCTGTACCCTAAACCGTCCCCGTCCCCTAACCCTAACCCTAACCCTAACCCTAACCCTAACCCTTACCCGAAGCCTTACCCTCACCCGTCCATTAATCCTAACCCGTACGCTAACACTAACCCGTACCCTAACACGTACGCTCAACCTAAACTGTTGTTGTACCCTAACCTGTATCCTAAACCGTCCCCGTCCCCGTCCCCTAACCCTAACCCTAACCCTAACCCTTACCCGAAGCTTTACCCTCACCCGTCCCCTAATCTTAAACCGTACGCTAACACTAAACCGTACCCTAACACGTACGCTCACCCTAAACCGTTGTCGTACGCTAACCTGTACCCTAAACCGTCCCCGTCCCCGTCCCCGTCCCCTAACCCTAACCCTAACCCTAACCCTTACCCGAAGCCTTACCCTCACCCGTCCCATAATCCTAACCCGTGCACTAACACTAACCCGCACCCTAACACGTACGCTCACCCTAAACTGTTGTCGTACCCTTAACTGTACCCTAAACCGTCCCCGCCCCTAACCCTAACCCTAACGCTTACCCGAAGCCTTACCCTCACCCGTCCCCTAATCCTAACCCGTACGCTAACACTAACCCGTACCCTAGCACGTACGCTCACCCTAAACCATTGTCATACACTAACCTGTACCCTAAACCGTCCCCGTCCCCGTCCCCTAAACCTAACCCTAACCCTTACCCGAAGCCTTACCCTCACCCGTCCCCTAATCCTAACCCGTACGCTAACACTAACCCGTACCCTAACACGTACGCTCACCCTAAACCGTAGTCCTACACTAACCTGTACCCTAAACCGTCCCCGTCCCCGTCCCCTAAACCTAACCCTAACCCTAACCCTAACCCTTACCCGAAGCCTTACCCTCACCCGTCTCCTAATCCTAACCCGTACGCTAACACTAACCCGTACCCTAACACGTACGCTCTCCCTAAACCGTTGTCGTACCCTAACCTGTACCCTAAACCGTCCCCGTCCCCTAAACCTAAACCTAACCCTAACCCTAGCCCCAACCCTAACCCTTACCCTCACCCATCCCCTATTCCTAACCTGTACGCTAACACTAACTCGTACCCTAACACGTAAGCTCACCCTAAACCGTTGTTGTACCCTAACCTGTACCCTAAACCGTCCCAGTCCCCGTCCCCGTCCCCTAACCCTAACCCTAACCCTTACCCGAAGCCTTACCCTCACCCGTCCCCTAATCCTAACCCGTACGCTAATACTAACCCGTACCCTAACACGTACGCTCACCCTAAAACGTTGTCGTACCCTAACCTGTACCCTAAACCGTCCCCGTCCCATTCCCCGTCCCCGTCCCCTAACCCTAACCCTAACCCTTACCCGAAGCCTTACCCTCACCCGTCCCCTAATCCTAACCCGTACGCTAACACTAACCCATACCCTAACCTGTACCCTAAACCGTCCCTGTACCCGTCCCCTAACCCTAACCCTAGCCCTAACCCTAACCCTAACCCTTACCCGAAGCCTTACCCTCACCCGTCCCCTAATCCTAAACCGTACGCTAACACTAACCCGTACCCTAACACGTACGCTCACCCTAAAACGTTGTCGCAGCCTAACCTGTACCCTAAACCGTCCCCGTCCCCTAACCCTAACCCTAACAGTATCCCTAACCCTTACCCGAAGCCTTACCCTCATCCGTCCCCTAATCCTAACTCGTACGCTAACACTAACCCGTACCCTAACACGTACGCTCACCCTAAATCGTTGTCGTACCCTAACCTGTACCCTAAACCGTCCCCGAACACTAACCCTAACCCTAACCCTAACCCTAACCCTTAACCGAAGCCTTACCCTCACCCGTCCCCTAATCCTAACCCGTACGCTAACACTAAACCGTACCCTAACACGTACGCTCACCCTAAACCGTTGTCGTACCCTAACCTGTACCCTAAACCGTCCCCGTCCCCTATCCCTAACCCTAACCCTTACCCGAAGCCTTACCCTCACCCGTTCCCTAATCCTAACCCGTACGCTAACACTAACCCGTAACCTAACACGTACGCTCACCCTAAACTGTTGTCGTACCCTAACTTGTACCCTAAACCGTCCCCGTCCCCTAACCCTAACCCTAACCTAACCCTTACCCGAAGCCTTACCCTCACCCGTCCCCTAATCCTAACCCGTACGCTAACACTAACCCGTACCCTAAAACGTACGCTCACCCTAAACCGTTGTCGTACCCTAACCTGTACCCTAAACCGTCCCCGTTACCCTAACCCTAACCCTAACCCTAACCCTAACGCTTACCCGAAGCCTTACCCTCACCCGTCCCCTAATCCTAACCCGTACGCTAACACTAACCCGTACCCTAACACGTACGGTCACCCTAAATCGTTGTCGTACACTAACCTGTACCCTAAACCGGCGCCGTCCCCGTCCCCGTCCCCTAACCCTAACCCTAACCCTAACCCTTACCCGAAGCCTTACCCTCACCCGTCCCCTAATCCTAACCCGTACGCTAACACTAACCCGTACCCTAACACGTACGCTCACCCTAAACTGTTGTCGTACCCTAACCTGTACCCTAAACCGTCCCTTTCCCCTTCCCGTAACCCTAACCCTAACCCTAACCCTAACCCTAACCCTTACCCGAAGCCTTACCCTCACCCGTCCCCTAATCCTAACCCGTACGCTAACACTAACCCGTACCCTAACACGTACGCTCACCCTAAACCGTTGTCGTACCCTAACCTGTACCCTAAACCGTCCCCGTCCCCTAACCCTAACCCTAACCCTAACCCTAACCCTTACCCGAAGACTTACCCTCACCCGTCCCCTAATCCTAAACCTTACGCTAACACTAACCCGTACCCTAACACGTAAGCTCACCCTAAACCGTTTTCGTACCCTAACCTGTACCCTAAACCGTCCCCGTCCCCGTCCCCGTCCCCTAACCCTAACCCTAACCCTTACCAGAAGCCTTACCCTCACCCGTCCCATAATCCTAACCCGTACCCCAACACTAACCCATACCCTAACACGTACGCTCACCCTAAACCGTTGTCATACCCTAACCTGTACCCTAAACCGTCCCCATCCCCTAACCCTAACCCTAACCCTTACCTGAAGTCTTACTCTTACCCGTCCCCTAATCCTAAACCGTACGCTAACACTAAACCGTACCCTAACACGTACGCTCACCCTAAACCGTTGTCATACCCTAACCTGTACCCTAAACCGTCCCCGTCCCCTAACCCTAACCCTAACCCTAACTCTATCCCTATCCCTTACCCGAAGCCTTACCCTCACCCGTCCCCTAATCCTAACCCGTACGCTAACACTAACCCGTACCCTAACACGTACGCTCACCCTAAATCGTTGTCGTACACTAACCTGTACCCTAAACCGTCCCCGTACCCTAACCCTAACCCTAACCCTAACCCTAACCCTAACACTTACCCGAAGCCTTACACTCACCCGTCCCCTAATCCTAACCCGTACGCTAACACTAACCCGTACCCTAACACGTACGCTCACCCTAAACCGTTGTCGTACCCTAACCTGTACCTTAAACCGTCCCCGTCCCCTAACCCTAACCCTAACCCTAACCCTAACCCTTACCCGAAGCCTTACCCTCACCCGTCCCCTAATCCTCACCCGTACGCTAACACTAACCCGTACCCTAACACGTACGCTCACCCTAAACAGTTGTCGTACCCTAACCTGTACCCTAAACCGTCCCCGTCCCCTAACCCTAACCCTAACCCTAACCCTAACTCTTACCCAAAGCCTTACGCTCACCCGTCCCCTAATCCTAACCCGTACGATAACACTAACACGTACCCTAACACGTACGCTCACCCTAAACTGTTGTCGTACCCTAACCTGTACCCTAAACCGTCCCCGTCCCCGTCCCCGTCCCCTAACCCTAACCCAAACCCTTACCCAAATCCTTACCCTCACCCGTCCCCTAATCCTAACCCGTACGCAACACTAACCCATAGCCTAACATGTACGCTAACCCTAAAACGTTGTCGTACCCTAACCTGTACCCTAAACCGTCCCTGTCCCCGTCCCCTAACCCTAACCCTAACCCTAACCCTAACCCTTACCCGAAGCCTTACCCTCACCCGTCCCCTAATCCTAACCCGTACGCTAACACTATCCCGTACCCTAACACGTACGCTCACCCTAAACCGTTGTCGCAGCCTAACCTGTACCCTAAACCGTCCCCGTCCCCTAACCCTAACCCTAACCCTAACCCTTACCCGAAGCCTTACCCTCACCCGTCCCCTAATCCTAACTCGTACGCTAACACTAACCCGTACCCTAACACGTACGCTCACCCTAAATCGTTGTCGTACCCTAACCTGTACCCTAAACCGTACCCTAACCCTAACCCTAACCCTAACCCTAACCCTAACACTTACCCGAAGCCTTACCCTCACCCGTCCCCTAATCCTAACCCGTACTCTAACACTAACCCGTACCTTAACACGTACGCTCACCATAAACCGTTGTCGTACCCTAACCTGTACCCTAAACCGTCCCCGTCCCCTAACCCTTACCCTAACCCTAATCCTAACCCTTACCCGAAGCCTTACCCTCACCCGTCCCCTAATCCTAACCCGTACGCTAACACTAACCCGTAACCTAACACGTACGCTCACCCTAAACCGTTGTCATAGCCTAACATCTACCCTAAACCGTACTGTCCACTAACCCTAACCCTAACCCTAACCCTTACCCGAAGCCTTACCCTCACCTGTACCATAATCCTAACCCGTACGCTAACACTAACCCGTACCCTAACACGTACGCTCACCCTAAATCGTTGTCGTACACTAACCTGTACCCTAAACCGTCCCCGTACCCTAACCCTAACCCTAACCCTAACCCTAACCCTAAAACTTACCCGAAGCCTTACCCTCACCCGTCCCCTAATCCTAACCCGTACGCTAACACTAACCCATACCCTAACACGTACACTCAACTTAAACCGTTCTCGTACCCTAACCTGTACCCTAAACCGTCCCCGTCCCCTAACCCTAACCCTAACCCTAACCCTAACCCTTACCCGAAGCCTTACCCTCACCCGTCCCTTTATCCTAACCCGTACGCTAACACTAACTCGTACCCTAACACGTACGCTCACCCTAAATCGTTGTCGTACCCTAACCTGTACCCTAAACCGTCCCCGTCCCTGTCCCCGTCCCCTAACCCTAACCCTAACCCTTACCCGAAGCCTTACCCTCACCCGTCCCCTAATCCGAACCCGTATGCTAACACTAACCCATACCCTAACATGTACGCTCACCCTAAACCGTTGTCGTACCCTAACCTGTACCCTAAACCGTCCCCTAACCCTAACCCTAACACTAACCCTAACCCTAACCCTTACCCGAAGCCTTACCCCCACCCGTGCCCTAATCCTAACCCGTACGCTAACACTAACCCGTACCCTAACACGTACGCTCACCCTAAACCGTTGTCGTAGCCTAACCTGTACCCTAAACCGTCACCGTCCCCTAACCCTAACCCTAACCCTAACCCTTACCCGAAGCCTTACCCTCACCCGTCCCCTAATCCTAACCCGTACGCTAACACTAACCCGTACCCTAACACGTACGCTCACCCTAAATCGTTGTCGTACCCTAACCTGTACCCTAAACCGTCCCCGTACCCTAACCCTAACCGTAACCCTAACCCTAACACTTACCCGAAGCCTTAACCTCACCCGTCCCCTAATCCGAACCCGTACGCTAACACTAACCCGTACCCTAACACGTACGCTCACCCTAAACCGTTGTCGTACCCTAACCTGTACTCTAAACCGTCCCCGTCCCCTAACACTAACCCTAACCCTAACCCTAACCCTTACCCGAAGCCTTACACTCACCCGTCCCCTTATCCTAACCCGTACGCTAACACTAACCCATACCCTAACACGTACGCTCACCCTAAACCGTTGTCGTACCCTAACCTGTACCCTAAACCGTCCCCGTCCCCTAACACTAACCCTAACCCTAACCCTAACCCTTACCCGAAGCCTTACCCTGACCCGTCCCCTAATCCTAACCCGTACGCTAACACTAACCCGTACCCTAACACGTACGCTCACACTAAACCGTTGTCGTACCCTAACCTGTACCCTAAGCCGTCCCCGTCACCGTCCTCCCTAACCCTAACCCTAACCCTAACCTTTACCCGAAGCCTTACCCTCACCCGTCCCCTAATCCTAACCCGTACGCTAACACTAACCCGTACCCTAACACGTACGCTTACCCTAAATCGTTGTCGTACCCTCACCTGTACCCTAAACCGTCCCCGTCCCCGTCCCCATCCCCGTCCACTAACCCTAACCCTAACCCTTACCTGAAGCCTTACCCTCACCCGTCCCCTAATCCTAACCCGTACGCTAACTCCAACCCGTACCCTAACACGTACGCTCACCCTAAACCGTTGTCATAGCCTAACCTGTACCCTAAACCATCCCCGTCCCCTAACCCTAACACTAACACTAACCCTAACCCTTACCCGAAGCCTTACCCTCACCCGTCCCCTAATCCTAACCCGTACGCTAACACTAACCCGTACCCTAACACTTACGCTCACCCTAAACCGTTGTCGTACCCTAACCTGTACCCTAAACCGTCCCCGTCAACTAACCCTAACCCTAACCCTAACACTAACCCTTACCCGAAGCCTTACCCTCACCCGTCCCCTAATCCTAACCCGTACGCTAACACTAACCAGTACCCTAACACGTACGCTCACCCTAAACCGTTGTCGTACCCTAAACTGTACCCTAAACCGTCTCCGTCCCCTAACCCTAACCCTAAATCTAACCCTAACCCTTACCCGAAGCCTTACACTCACCCGTCCCCTAATCCTCACCCGTACGCTAACACTAAACCATACCCTAACACGTACGCTCACCCTAAACCGTTGTCGTACCCTAACCTGTACCCTAAACCGTCCCCGTTCCCTAACCCTAACCCTAACCCTAACCCTAACCCTTTCCCGAAGCCTTACCCTCACCCGTCCCCTAATCCTGAACCGTACGCTAACACTAACCCGTACCCTAACACGTACGCTCACCCTAAACCGTTGACGTACACTAACCTGTACCCTAAACCGTCCCCGTCCCCGTCCCCTAACCCTAACCCTAACCCTAACCCTTACCCGAAGTCTTACACTCACCCGTCCCCTAATCCTAACCCGTAAGCTAACACTAACACGTACCCTAACACGTACGCTCACCCTAAACTGTTGTCGTACCCTAACCTGTACCCTAAACCGTCCACGTCCCCGTCCCCAACCCTAACCCTAACCCTAACCCTAACCTTTACCTGAAGCCATACCCTCACCCGTCCCCTAATCCTAACCCGTACACTAACACTAACCCGTACCCTAACATGTACGCTCACCCTAAACCGTTGTCGTACCCTAACCTGTACCCTAAACCGTCCCCGTCCCCGTCCCCGTCCCCTAACCCTAACCCTAACCCTTATCCGAAGCCTTACCCTCACACGTCCCCTAATACTAACCCGTACGATAACACTAACCCATACCCTAACATGTACGCTCACGCTAAACCGTTGCCCTACCCTAACCTGTACCCTAAACCGTCCCTGTCCCCGTCCCCTAACCCTAACCCTAACCCTAACCCTAACCCTAACCCTTACCCGAAGCCTTACCCTCACCCGTCCCCTAATCCTAACCCGTACGCTAACACTAACCCCTACCCTAACACGTACGCTCACCCTAAACCGTTGTCGTAGCCTAACCTGTACCCTAAACCGTCCCCGTCCCCTAACCCTAACCCTAACCCTAACCCTAACACTTACCCGAAGCCTTACCCTCACCCGTCCCCTAATCCTAACCCGTACGCTAACACTAACCTGTACCCTAACACGTACGCTCACCCTAAATCATTGTCGTACCCTAACCTGTACCCTAAACCGTCCCCGTACCCTAACCCTAACCCTAACCCTAACCCTAACCCTTACCCGAAGCCTTACCCTCACCCGTCCCCTAATCCGAACCCGTACGCTAACACTAACCTGTAACCTAACACGTACGCTCACCCTAAATCATTGTCGTACCCTAACCTGTACCCTAAACCGTCCCCGTCCCTAACCCTAACCCTAACCCTAAACCTAACCCTTACCCGAAGCCTTACCCTCACCCGTCCCCTAATCCTAACCCGTACGCTAACACTAACCCGTACCCTAACACGTACGCTCACCCTAAACCGTTGTCGTACCCTAACCTGTACCCTAAACCGTCCCCGTCCCCGTCCCCTAACCCTAACCCTAACCCTAACCCTAACCCTTACCCGAAGCCTTACACTCACCCGTCCAATAATCCTCACCCGATCGCTAACAGTAACCCGTACCCTAACACGTACGCTCACCCTAAACCGTTGTCGTACCCTAACCTGTACCGTAAACCGTCCCCGTTCCCGTCCCCTAACCCTAACCCTAACCCTAACCCTTACCCGAAGCCTTACCCTCACCCTTACCCTAATCCTAACCCGTACGCTAACACTAGCCCGTACCCTGACACGTACGCTCACCCTAAACCGTTGTCGTACCCTAACCTGTACCCTAAACCGTCCCCGTCCCCTAACCCTAACCCTAACCCTAACCCTAACCCTTACCCGAAGCCTTACCCTCACCCGTCCACTAATCCTAACCCGTACGCTAACACTAACCCGTACCCTAACACGTACGCTCACACTAAACTGTTGTCGTACCCTAACCTGTACCCTAAACCGTCCCCGTCCCCGTCCCCTAACCCTAACCCTAACCCTTACCCGAAGCCTTACCCTAACCCCTCCCCTAATCCTAAACCGTACGCTAACACTAACCCGTACCCTAACACGTACGCTCACCCTAAACAGTTGTCGTACCCTAACCTGTACCCTAAACCGTCCCCGTCCCCTAACCCTAACCCTAACCCTAACCGTTACCCGAAGCCTTACCCTCACCCGTCCCCTAATCCTGACCCGAACGCTAACACTAACCCGTACCCTAACACGTACGCTCACCCTAAACCGTTGACGTACACTAACCTGTACCCTAAACCGTCCCCGTCCCCTAACCCTAACCCTAACCCTAACCCTAACCCTAACCCTTACCCGAAGCCTTACACTCACCCGTCCCCTAAACCTAACCCGTAAGCTAACACTAACCCGTACCCTAACACGTACGCTCACCCTAAACCGTTGTCGTACCCTAACAAGTACCCTAAACCGTCCCCGTCCCCTAACCCTAAACCTAACCCTAACCCTAACCCTTACCCGAAGCCTTACCCTCACCCGTCCCCTAATCCTAACCCGTACGCTAACACTAACCCGTACCCTAACACATACGCTCACCCTAAACCGTTGTCATACCCTAACCTGTACCCTAAACCGTCCCCGTGCCCGTCGCCTAACCCTAACCCTAACCCTAACCCTTACCCGAAGCCTTACCCTCACCCTTCCCCTAATCCTAACCCGTACGCTAACACTAGCCCGTACCCTGACACGTACGCTCACCCTAAACCGTTGTCGTACCATAACCTGTACCCTAAACCGTCCCCGTCCCCTAACCCTAACCCTAACCCTAACCCTAACCCTTACCCGAAGCCTTACCCTCACCCGTCCACTAATCCTAACCCGTACGCTAACACTAACCCGTACCCTAACACGTACGCTCACCCTAAACTGTTGTCGTACCCTAACCTGTACCCTAAACCGTCCCCGTCCCCGTCCCCTAACCCTAACCCTAACCCTAACCCTTACCCGAAGCCTTACCCTAACCCGTCCCCTAATCCTAAACCGTACGCTAACACTAACCCGTACCCTAACACGTACGCTCACACTAAACAGTTGTCGTACCCTAACCTGTACCCTAAACCGTCCCCGTCCCCTAACCCTAACCCTAACCCTAACCGTTACCCGAAGCCTTACCCTCACCCGTCCCCTAATCCTGACCCGTACGCTAACACTAACCCGTACCCTAACACGTACGCTCACCCTAAACCGTTGACGTACACTAACCTGTACCCTAAACCGTCCCCGTCCCCTAACCCTAACCCTAACCCTAACCCTAACACTAACCCTTACCCGAAGCCTTACACTCACCCGTCCCCTAAACCTAACCCGTAAGCTAACACTAACCCGTACCCTAACACGTACGCTCACCCTAAACTGTTGTCGTACCCTAACAAGTACCCTAAACCGTCCACGTCCCCGTCCCCAACCCTAACCCTAACCCTAACCCTAACCTTTACCCGAAGCCTTACCCTCACCCGTCCCCTAATTCTAACCCGTACGCTAACACTAACCCGTACCCTAATACGTACGCTCACCCTAAACCGTTGTCGTACCCTAACCTGTACCCTAAACCGTCCCCGACCCCGTCCCCGTCCCCGTCCCCTAACCCTAACCCTTACCCGAAGCCTTACCCTCACCCGTCCCCTAATACTAACCCGTACGCTAACACTAACCCATACCCTAACATGTACGATCACGCTAAACCGTTGTCGTACCCTAACCTGTACCCTAAACCGTCCCTGTCCCCGTCCCCTAACCCTAACCCTAACCCTAACCCTTACCCGAAGCCTTACCCTCACCCGTCCCCTAATCCTAACCCGTACGCTAACACTAACCCCTACCCTAACACGTACGCTCACCCTAAACCGTTGTCGTAGCCTAACCTGTACCCTAAACCGTCCCCGTCCCCTAACCCTAACCCTAACCCTTACCCGAAGCCTTACCCTCACCCGTCCCCTAATCCTAACCCGTACGCTAACACTAACCCGTACCCTTACAGGTACGCTCACCCTAAATCATTGTCGTACCCTAACCTGTACCCTAAACCGTCCCCGTACCCTAACCCTAACCCTAACCCTAACCCTAACACTTACCCGAAGCCTTACCCTCACCCGTCCCCTAATCCTAACCCGTACGCTAACACTAACCCGCACCCTAACACGTACGCTCACTCTAAACCGTTGTCGTACCCTAACCTGTACCCTAAACCATCCCCGTCCCCTAACCCTAACCCTAACCCTATCCCTAACCCTTACCCGAAGCCTTACCCTCACCCGTCCCCTTATCCTAACCCGTACGCTAACACTAACCCGTACCCTAACACGTACGCTCACCCTAAACCGTTGTCGTACCCTAACCTGTACCCTAAACCGTCCCCGTCCCCTAACCCTAACCCTAACCCTAAACCTAACCCTTACCCGAAGCCTTACCCTCACCCGTCCCCTAAACCTAACCCGTACGCTAACACTAACCCGTACCCTAACACGTACGCTCACCCTAAACCGTTGTCGTACCCTAACCTGTACCCTAAACCGTCCCCGTTCCCTAACCCTAACCCTAACCTAACCCTAACCCTAACCCTTACCCGAAGCCTTACACTCACCCGTCCCCTAATCCTCACCCGTACGCTAACACTAACCCATACCCTAACACGTACGCTCACCCTAAACCGTTGTCGTACCCTAACCTGTACCCTAAACCGTCCCCGTCCCCTAACCTAATCCTAACCCTAACCCTAACCCTTACCCGAAGCCTTACCCTCACCCGTCCCCTAATCCTAACCCGTACACTAACACTAACCCGTACCCTAACATGTACGCTCACCCTAAACCGTTGACGTACCCTAACCTGTACCCTAAACCGTCCCCGTCCCCTAACCCTAATCCTAACCCTAACCCTTACCCGAAGCCTTACACTCACCCGTCCCCTAATCCTAACTCGTACGCTAACACTAACACGTACCCTAACACGTACGCTCACCCTAAACCGTTGTCGTACCCTAACCTGTACCCTAAACCGTCCCCGTCCCCGTCCCCTAACCCAAACCCTAACCCTAACCTTTACCCGAAGCCTTACCCTCACCCGTCCCCTAATCCTAACCCGTACGCTAACACTAACCCGTACCCTAACACGTACGCTCACCCTAACCCTTTGTCGTACCCTAACCTGTACCCTAAACCGTCCCCGTCCCCGTCCACGTCCCCTAACCCTAAACCTAACCCTTACCCGAAGCCTTACCCTCACCCGTCCTCTAATCCTAACCCGTACGCTAACACTAACCCATAACCTAACATGTACGGTCACTCTAAAACGTTGTCGTACCCTAACCTGTACCCTAAACCGTCCCTGTCCCCGTCCCCTAACCCTAACCCTAACCCTAACCTTAACCCTTACCCGAAGCCTTACCCTCACCCGTCCCCTAATCCTAACCCGTACGCTAACACTAACCCGTACCCTAACACGTACGCTCACCCTAAATCATTGTCGTACTCTAAACTGTACCCTAAACCGTCCCCGTACCCTAACCTTAACCCTAACCCTAACCCTTACCCTAACACTTACCCGAAGCCTTACCCTCACCCGACCCCTAATCCTAACCCGTACGCTAACACTAACCCGTACCCTAACACGTACGCTCACCCTAAACCGTTGTCGTACCCTAACCTGTACCCTAAACCGTCCCCGTCCCCTAACCCTAACCCTAACCCTAACCCTAACCCTTACCCGAAGCCTTAGCCTCACCCGTCCCCTTATCCTAACCCGTACGCTAACACTAACCCGTACCCTAACACGTACGCTCACCCTAAACCGTTGTCGTACCCTAACCTGTACCCTAAACCGTCCCCGTCCCCTAACCCTAAACCTAACCCTAACCCTTACCCGAAGCCTTACCCTCACCCGTCCCCTAATCCTAACCCGTACGCTAACACTAACCCGTACCCTAACACGTACGCTCACCCTAAACCATTTTCGTACACTAACCTGTACCCTAAACCGTCCCCGTCCCCGTCCCCGTCCCCTAAACCTAACCCTAACCCTAACCCTAACCCTTACCCGAAGCCTTACCCTCACCCGTCCCCTAATCCTAACCCGTACGCTAACACTAACCCGTACCCTAACACGTACGCTCACCCTAAACCGTTGTCGTACACTAACCTGTACCCTAAACCGTCCCCGTCCCCTTCCCCGTCCCCTAAACCTAACCCTAACCCTTACCCGAAGCCTTACCCTCACCCGTCCCCTAATTCTAACCCTTACGCTAACACTAACCCGTACCCTAACACGTACGCTCACCCTAAACCGTTGTCGTACCCTAACCTGTACCCTAAACCGTCCCCGTCCCCTAACCCTAACCCTAACCCTAACCCTAACCCTTACCCTCACCCGTCCCCTAATCCTAACCTGTACGCTAACACTAACCCGTACCCTAACACGTAAGCTCACCCTAAACCGTTGTTGTACCCTAACCTGTACCCTAAACCGTCCCCGTCCCCGTCCCCGTCCCCTAACCCTAACCCTAACCCTTACCCGAAGCCTTACCCTCACCCGTCCCCTAATCCTAACCCGTACCCCAACACTAAACCGTACCCTAACACGTACGCTCACCCTAAACCGTTGTCGTACCCTAATCTGTACCCTAAACCGTCCCCGTCCCCGTCCCCGTCCCCTAACCCTAACCCTAATCTTTACCCGAAGCCTTACCCTCACCCGTCCCCTAATCCTAACCCGTACGCTAACACTAAGCCGTACCCTAACACGTACGCTCACCCTAAACCGTTGTCGTACCCTAACCTGCACCCTAAACCGTCCCCGTCCCCTAACCCTAACCCTAACCCTAACCCTTACCCGAAGCCTTTCACTCTCCCGTCCCATAATCCTCACGCGTACGCTAACACTAACCCGTACCCTAACATGTACGCTCACCCTCAACCGTTGTCGTACCATAACCTGTACCCTAAACTGTCCCCGTCCACTAACCCTAACCCTAAACCTAACCCTAACCCTAACCCTTACCCTCACCCTTCCCCTAATCCTAACCCGTAAGCTAACACTAACCCGTACCCTAACACGTACGCTCACCCTAAACCGTTTTCGTACCCTAACCTGTACCCTAAACCGTCCCCGTCCCCTAACCCTAACCCTAACCCTTTCCCGAAGCCTTAACCTCACCCGTCACCTAATCCTAACCCGTACGCTAACACTAACACGTACCGTAACACGTACGCTCACCCTAAACCGTTGTCGTACACTAAACTGTACCCTAAACCGTCCCCGTCCGCTAACCCTAACCCTAACCATAACCCTAACCCTAACCCTTACCCGAAGCCTTACCCTCACCCGTCCCCTTATCCTAACCCGTACACTAACACTAACCCGTACCCTAACACGTACGCTCACCCTAAACCGTTGACGTACCATAACCTGTACCCTAAACGGTCCCCGTCCCCTAAACCTAACCCTAACCCTAACCCTAACCCTTACCCGAAGCCTTACACTCACCCGTCCCCTAATCCTAACCCGTACGCTAACACTAACCCGTAACCTAACACGTACGCTCACCCTAAACCGTTGTCATACCCTAACCTGTACCCTAAACCGTCCCCGTCCCCTAACCCTAACCCTAACACTAACACTTACCCTAATCCTTACCCGAAGCCTTACACTCACCCGTCCCCTAATCCTAACCCGTACGCTAACTCTAACCCGTACCCTAACACGTACGCTCACCCTAAACCATTGTCGTACACTAACCTGTACTATAAACGGTCCCCGTGCCCGTCCCCTAACCCTAAGCCTAACCCTAACCCTCACCCTTACCCGAAGCCTTACCCTCACCCTTCCCCTAATCCTAACCCGTACGCAAACACTAACCTGTACCCTAACACGTACGCTCACCCTAAACCGTTGTCGTACACTAATCTGTACCCTAAACCGTCCCCGTCCCCTATCCCTAACCCTAACCCTAACCCTAACCCTTACCTGAAGCCTTACCCTCACCCGTCCCCAATCCTAACCCGTACGCTAACACTAACCCGTACCCTAACACGTACGCTCTCCCTAAACAGTTGTCGTACCCTAACCTGTACCCTAAACCGTCCATGTCCCCTAACCCTAACTCTAACACTAACCCTAACCCTAACCCTTACCTGAACCCTTACCGTAACCCGTCCCCTAATCCTAACCCGTACCCTAACACTAACCTGTACCCTAACACATACGCTCACCCTAAACCGTTGTCGTACCCTAACCTGTACCCTAAACCGTCCCCGTCCCCTTAACCTAACCCTAACCCTAACCCTTACCCGAAGCCTTACCCTAACCCGTCCCCCAATCCTAACCCGTACGCTAACACTAACACGTACCCTAACACGTACGCTCACCCTAAACCATTGTCGTACGCTAAACTGTACCCTAAACCGTCCCCGTACCCGTCCCCTGACCCTAACCCTAACCGTAACCCTAACCCTAACCCTTACCCAAAGCCTTACCCTAACCCTTCCCCTAATCCTAAACTGCACGCTAACACGAACCCTTACCCTAACACGTACGTTCACCCTAAACCGTTGTCGTACCTAACATGTACCCTAAACAGTCCCCGTCCCCGTGCCCATCCCCTAACCCTAACCCTAACCCTAACCCTTACTCGAAGCCTTACCCTAACCTGTCCCCTAATCCTAACCCGTACACTAACATTAACCTGTACTCTAACACGTACACTCACACTAAACCGTTGTCATACACTTACCTGTACACTCAAACGTCCCCTAACCCTAACCCTAACCCTAACCCTTACCCGAAGCCTTACCTTAACCCGTCCCCTAATCCTAACCCGTACACTAACACTAACCTGTACCCTAACACGTACGCTCACCCTAAACCGTTCTTGTACACTTACCTGTAACCTAAACCGTCCCCGTCCCCTTCCCCGTCCCCTAACCCTAACCCTAACCCTAAACCTTACCCGAAGCCTTACCCTAACCTATCCACTAATCCTAACCCGTACGCTAACAGTAACCCATACCCTAACACGTACGCTCTCCCTAAACCGTTGTCGTACCCTAACCTGTACCCTAAACCGTCGCCGTCAACTAACCCTAACCCTAACCCTAACCCTAATCCTAACCCTAACCCTTAGCCGAAGCCTTACCCTAATCCGTCCCCTAATCCTAAACCGTACGCTAACACTAACCTGTACCCTAACACATACGCTCACCCTAAAACGTTGTCGTACACTAATCTGTACCCTAAACCGTCCCCGTCCCCTAACTCTAACCTAAACCCTAACCCTTACCCGAAGCCTTACACTAACCCGTCCCTTAATCCTAACCCGTACGCTAACACTAACACGTACCCTAACACGTACGCTCACCCTAAACCGTTGTCGTACCCTAACCTGTACCCTAAACCATCCCCGTCCCCATCCACGTCCCCTAACCCTAACCCTAACCCTAACCGTTACCCGAAGCCTTACACTAATACATCCTATAATCCTAACACGTATGCTACCACTAACCCGTACCCTAACACGTATGCTCACCCTAAACAATTGTCGTACCCTAACCAGTACCCTAAACTGTCCCCGTCCCCGTGCCCGTCCCCTAACCCTAACCCTAAACCTAACCCTTACCTGAAGCCTTACACTAACCCGTACCTTAATCCTAACCCTTACGCAAACACTAACACCTACCCTAACACGTACGCTCACCCTAAGCACTTGTCATAGCCTAACCTGCACCCCAAACCGTCCCCGTCCTCTAACCCTAACCCTAACACTAACCTTAACCCTAAACTTTACCCGAAGCCTTACCCTAACCCTTCCCCTAATCCTAAACCGTATGCTAACACTAACCTGTACCCTAACATGTACGCTCACCCTAAACCATTGTCGTACACTAACCTGTACCCTAAACCGTTCCCATCCCCTAACCCTATCCCTAACCCTAAACCTAACCCTTACCCGAAGCCTTACCCTAACCGGTCTTCTAATCCTAACCCGTACGCTAACACCAACAGGTACCATAACACGTACGCTCTAGCTAAACCGTTGTTGTACCCTAACCTGTACCCTAAACCATCCCCGTACCCTAACCCTAACTCTACCACTAACCCTAACCTTAACATTTACCCGAAGCCTTATCCTAACCCGTCCCCTTATCCTAAAACGTACGCTAAAACTAACCTGTACCCTAACACGTATGCTCACGCTAAACCGTTGTCGTACCCTAACCTTTACCCTAAACCATCCACGTCCCCTAACACTAACCCTAACCCTAACCCTTACCCGAAGAATTACCCTAACACGTCCCCTAAACCTAACCCGTACGCTAACACTAACACATACCCTAACATGTAGGCTCACCGTAAACAGTTGTCGTAACCTAAGCTGTACCCTAAAACGTCCCCGTTACCTAACCCTAATCCTAACACCAACCCTAACCCTAACCCTTACCCGAAGCCTTACCCTAGCCCGTCCCCTAATCCTAACCCGTACGATAACACTAACCAGTATGCTAACACGTACGCTCTCCCTAAAACGTTGTCGTATGCTAACCTGTACTCTAAACGGTCCCAGTCCCCTGTTAAAGAAATCTGCACTACAATGAAGTCTCACTGCCCCCTGGTCAAAAGGGCCATCTGAAAAAAGTGTAAAATCCAGAAAGGCAGCACAGGCCATGGAGAACAGGGAGCCTTGTTATGCTGATGGGTGGGATGTAAATTGCCAACAGCCACTCTGGAGAAGTGTATTGTGTTTCCTGAAACACCTAAAAAACAAAGCAACGGAGCCTATGGCACTTCCACTTATGGTCCTATAGCTTAGGGAAATTAAAATCAAAAACACACAGCCACCCCAAAGTTTCAGACGGCTCTGTTTACAAGAACCTCGTCTACGGTACAAGTTAAATATCCCAGAAAGCGAAAAATGGATAAAGAAGTTGTGGTACGTACGTACAATGGAATATCAGTCACCAATGAAATCTATGTCATCTGGCCCGTCGAGGCATAATGAGTGGATTCAGGTACGATGATTCTAAGTGAAATAAGTCACACAGAAAATGAAACATCATAAGATATCACTAATACACCGAATGTAATCTTGGCTACACATGAACTGAAATACAAAACAGAACAGGGTCTCAAATTTAGAAAACCAACTTATGTTTGCTTAAGGGGAAAGGTGAGTTGGGGTGCTGCATAAAACCAGAGACAGAAATTAGCACAGATACCATTCCATAAGTCAAATACGTAATAGTCAAGACCTACCCCTTGCTCAACGAAATGGGCTAAACACCCTATATTCAACGCCTAGGAATACACCTGACTAGTAAGAATCTTCAAACCCATGGATTTATATGTCTCCATAAGAGAATCAAGCGTGTGTACAGCTGCATGAAGGCAGCAGAGAAA
This sequence comes from Delphinapterus leucas, assembly GCF_059928025.1. NCBI lineage: Eukaryota > Metazoa > Chordata > Mammalia > Artiodactyla > Monodontidae > Delphinapterus > Delphinapterus leucas. The sequence goes on from NW_028322235.1 coordinate 232,876, forward strand.
ATCCGATAAATCCTATTATCAAAATGAATTACAAAAACAAAAAAGAATGACAGTGAAATAGAGAGCAATTCTTAAATAATTCATTCAGGGCTTGTGATGCAACCTGGATTTACCTCATCTAAACCCAGAGCTGAGTGAGACATAAGGTTGGACACTTCGGGCTGATAGCATTGGTGAGGTTCGATGAGCAAATGCAGACCATTTGAAGGCATACTACATGGTAACCATTCCATGGGTCCCAACTCTCCAGGTTGAAGCGATTCTTCCTTCAGCTAAAGCATGCATGGGAAACCCACAGTATGGTGCACCGTGTGACCGGGAAACATTTTCAAATGCATCTCAGTTTTTGTCCCCTTTTACTCGGGTTCACAATTACAGACACTTTACTAACACTCTCCCCACTTGGAGAGTCAGTGCCTTTAACCTGCTGTTTGGCACAGTTTGCAATTTCTGCGCAAGATGAACAGGAATAGTGAGAACCAATGAGAGACTAGCTGTAGGTGTCTGCACGGGCAAATTTAACGCTCACTTCCCAACAGGAAGAGGAATTAACCAAACGCTCAGCATGCCGTGCCGGAACCAGATTAGGGCCTGAAGCAATCTTGCGGGTTCGCGGCCAGCTCAAAAGAAAGCGATTTGAAGAAAGGAGCTCAGGGGCACTGTAATTCACAAACCTGCAGAGTTATAAATGACAGCTATCGTCCAAAAATATATTGAAGGAAGGCTGCGAAGAGGACTTGAAAGCGGGGCAGAATTGCAGGAAAACGATTTCAGGTGGTGGACTGGAATTGCATTTAAAGCATAGGAAAAGAGGCAGAACGTCGACAATGATGCACTTGGCCAAAAAGGGCGTATGCGTTTTTTCCTGAATATATTCAGGAAAAAACGCATACGCCCTTTTTGGCCAACCAAGCAAGCATGTTAAAGAAATCTGCACTACAATGAAGTCTCACTGCCCCCAGGTCAAAAGGGCCATCTGAAAAAAGTGTAAAATCCAGAAATGCAGCACAGGCCATGGAGAACAGGGAGCCTTGTTATGCTGATGGGTGGGATGTAAATTGCCAACAGCCACTCTGGAGAAGTGTATGGTGTTTCCTGAAACACCTAAAAAACAAAGCAATGCAGCCTCCGGCACTTCCACATATGGCACTATAGCTTGGGGAAATTAAAATCAAAAACACACAGCCACCCCAAAGTTTCAGACGGCTCTGTTTACAAGAAACTCGTCTAAGGTACAAGTTAAATGTCCCAGAAAGCGAAAAATGGATAAAGAAGATGTGGTACGTACGTACAATGGAATATCACTCACCAATGAAATCTATGTCATCTGGCCGGTCGTGGCATAATGAGTGGATTCAGGTACGATGATTCTAAGTGAAATAAGTCACACAGAAAATGAAACAGTATAAGATATCACTAATACACCGAATGTAATCTTGGCTACACATGAACTGAATTACAAAACAGAACAGGGTCTCAAATTTAGAAAACCAACTTATGTTTGCGTAAGGGGAAAGGTGAGTTGGGGTGCTGCATAAAACCAGAGTTAGAAATTAGCACAGATACCATTCCATAAGTCAAATACGTAATAGTCAAGACCTACCCCTTGCTCAACGAAATGGGCTAAACACCCTATATTCAATGCCTAGGAATACACCTGACTAGTAAGTATCTTCAAACCCATGGATTTATATGTCTCCATAAGAGAATCAAGCGTGTGTACAGCTGCATGAAGGCAGCAGAGAAAATCCGATAAATCCCATTATCAAAATGAATTACAAAAACAAAACACAATGACAGTGAAATAGAGAGCAATTCTTAAATAATTCATTCAGGGCTTGTGATGCAACCTGGATTTACCTCACCTACACCCAGAGCTGAGTGAGACATAAGGTTCGACACTTCGGGCTGATAGCATTGGTGAGGTTCGATGAGCAAATGCAGACCATTTGAAGTCATACTGCATGGTACCCATTCCATGGGTCCGAACTCTCCAGGTTTAAGCGATTCTTCCTTCAGCTAAAACATGCATGGGAAACCCACAGTATGGGGCACCGTGTGACCGGGAAACTTTTTCAAATGCATCTCAGTTTTCGCCCCCTTTTACTCGGCTTCACAATTCCAGACCCTTTACTAACACTCTCCCCACTTGGAGAGTCAGTGCCTTTAACCTGCTGTTTGGCACAGTTTGCAATTTCTGCGCAAGATGAACAGGAATAGGGAGAACCAATGAGAGACTAGCTGTAGGTGTCTGCACGGGCAAATTTAACGCTCATTTCCAACCAGGAAGAGGAATTAACCAAACGCTCAGCATGCCGTGCCGGAACCAGATTAGGGCCTGAACCAATCCTGCGGGTTTGCGGCCAGCTCACAAGAAAGCGATTTGAAGAAAGGAGCTCAGGGGCACTGTAATTCACAAACCTGCAGAGTTATAAATGACAGCTATCGTCCAAAAATATATTGAAGGAAGGCTGCGAAGAGGACTTGAAAGCGGGGCAGAATTGCAGGAAAACGATTTCAGGGGTAGACTGGAATTGCATTTAAAGCATAGGAAAAGAGGCAGAACGTCGACAATGATGCACTTGGCCAAAAAGGGCGTATGCGTTTTTTCCTGAATATATTGAAGAAAAAACGCATACGCCCTTTTTGGCCAACCAAGCAAGCATGTTAAAGAAATATGCGCTACAATGAAGTCTCACTGCCCCCCGGTCAAAAGGGCCATCTGAAAATAGTGTAAAATCCAGAAATGCAGCACAGGCCATGGAGGACAGGGAGCCTTGTTATGCTGATGGGTGGGATGTAAATTGCCAACAGCCACTCTGGAGAAGTGTATTGTGTTTCCTGAAACACCTAAAAAACAAAGCAACGGAGCCTACGGCACTTCCACTTATGGTCCTATAGCGTAGGGAAATTAAAATCAAAAACACACAGCCACCCCAATGTTTCAGACGGCTCTGTTAACAAGAACCTCGTCTTCGGAACAAGTTAAATGTCCCAGAAAGCGAAAAATGGATAAAGAAGTTGTGGTACGTACGTACAATGGAATATCACTCACCAATGAAATCTATGTCATCTGGCCCGTCGTGGCATAATGAGTGGATTCAGGTACGATGATTCTAAGAGAAATAAGTCACACAGAAAATGAAACATCATAAGATATCACTAATACACTGAATGTAATCTTGGCTACACATGAACTGAATTACAAAACAGAACAGGGTCTCAAATTTAGAAAACCAACTTATGTTTCCTTAAGGGGAAAGGTGAGTTGGGGTGCTGCATAAAACCAGAGATAGAAATTAGCACAGATACCATTCCATACGTCAAATATGTAATAGTCAAGACCTACCCCTTGCTCAACGAAATGGGCTAAACACCCTATATTCAACGCCTAGGAATACACCTGACTAGAAAGAATCTTCAAACCCATGGATTTATATGTCTCCATAAGAGAATCAAGCGTGTGTACAGCTGCATGAAGGCAGCAGAGAGAATCCGATAAATCCTATTATCAAAATGAATTACAAAAACAAAACACAATGCCAGTGAAATAGAGAGCAATTCTTAAATAATTCATTCAGGGCTTGTGATGCAACCTGGATTTACCTCATCTAAACACAGAGCTGAGTTAGACATAAGGTTGGACACTTCAGGCTGATAGCATTGGTGAGGTTCGATGAGCAAATGCAGACCATTTGAAGTCATACTACATGGTACCCATTCCATGGGAACCAACTCTCCAGGTTTAAGCGATTCTTCCTTCAGCTAAAGCATGCATGGGAAACCCACAGTATGGTGCACCGTGTGACCGGGAAACCTTTTCAAATGCATCTCAGGGTTTGTCCCATTTTACTCGGGTTCACAATTCCAGACCATTTATTAACAATCTCCCCACTTAGAGAGTCAGTGCCTTTAACCTCCTGTTTGGCACAGTTTGCAATTTCTGTGCAAGATGAACAGGAATAGGGAGAACCAATGAGAGATTGGTGTAGGTGTCTGCAGGGGCAAATTTAACGCTCATTTCCCACCAGGAAGAGGAATTAACCAAAGGCTCAGCATGCCGTGCCGGAACCAGATTAGGGCCTGAAGCAATCCTGCGGGTTTGCGGCTGGCTCATAAGAAAGCGATTTGAAGAAAGGAGCTCAGGGGCACTGTAATTCACAAGCCTGCAGAGTTATAAATAACAGCTATCGTCCAAAAATATATTGAAGGAAGGCTGCGAAGAGGACTTGAAAGCGGGGCAGAATTGCAGGAAAACGATTTCAGGGGATAGACTGGAATTCCATTTAAAGCATAGGAAAAGAGGCAGAACGTCGACAATGATGCACTTGGCCAAAAAGTGCATATGCGTTTTTTCCTGAATATATTCAGGAAAAAACGCATACTCCCTTTTTGGCCAACCAAGCAAGCATGTTAAAGATATCTGCACTACAATGAAGTATCACTGCCCCCCGGTCAAAAGGGCCATCTGAAAAAAGTGTAAATCCAGAAATGCAGCACAGGCCATGGAGAACAGGGAGCCTTGTTATGCTGATGGGTGGGATGTAAATTGCCAAGAGCCACTCTGGAAAAGTGTATGGTTTTTCCTGAAACACCTAAAAAACAAAGCAACGGAGCCTACGGCACTTCCACTTATGGTCCTATAGCTTAGGGAAACTAAAATCAAAAATACACAGCCACCCCAAAGTTTCAGACGGCTCTGTTTACAAGAACCTCGTCTACGGTACAAGTTAAATATCCCAGAAAGCGAAAAATGGATAAAGAAGTTGTGGTACGTACGTACAATGGAATATCAGTCACCAATGAAATCTATGTCATCTGGCCCGTCGTGGCATAATGAGTGGATTCAGGTACGATGATTCTAAGTGAAATACGTCACACAGAAAATGAAACATCATAAGATATCACTAATACACCGAATGTAATCTTGGCTACACATGAACTGAATTACAAAACAGAACAGGGTCTCAAATTTAGAAAACCAACTTATGTTTGCATAAGGGGAAAGGTGAGTTGGGGTGCTGCATAAAACCAGAGTTAGAAATTAGCACAGATACCATTCCATAAGTCAAATACATAATAGTCAAGACCTACCCCTTGCTCAACGAAATGAGCTAAACACACTATATTCAACGCCTAGGAATACAGCTGACTAGTAAGGATCTTCAAACCCATGGATTTATATGTCTCCATAAGTGAATCAAGCGTGTGTACAGCTGCATGAAGGCTGCAGAGAAAATCCGATATATCCTATTATCAAAATGAATTACAAAAACAAAACACAATGACAGTGAAATAGAGAGCAATTCTTAAATAATTCATTCAGGGCTTGTGATGCAACCTGGATTTACCTCATCTACACCCAGAGCTGAGTGAGATATAAGGTTGGACACTTCGTGCTGATACCATTGGTGAGGTTCGATGAGAAAATGCAAACCTTTTGAAGTCATAATACATGGTACACATTCCATGGGTCCCAACTCTCCAGGTTGAAGCGATTCTTCCTTCAGCTAAAGCAAGCATGGGAAACCCACAGTATGGTGCACCATGTAACCGGCAAACCTTTTCAAATGCATCTCAGTTTCCGTCCCCTTTTACTCGGGTTCACAATTCCAGACACTTTACTAAAACTCTCCCCACTTTGGTAGTCAGTGCCTTTAACCTGCTGTTTCGCACAGTTTGCAATTTCTGGGCAAGATGAACAGGAATAAGGAGAACCAATGAGAGACTAGCTGTAGGTGTCTGCACGGGCAAATTTAACGATCATTTCCCACCAGGAAGAGGAATTAACCAAACGCTCACCATGCCGTGCCAGAAACAGATTAGGGCCTGAAGCAATCCTGCGGGTTTGCGGCCAGCTCTCAAGAAAGCGATTTGAAGAAAGAAGCTCAGGGGCACTGTAATTCACAAACCTGCAGAGTTATAAATGACAGCTATCGTCCAATAATATATTGAAGGAAGGCTGCGAAGAGGACTTGAAAGCGGGGCAGAATTGCAGGAAAACGATTTCAGGGGGTAGACTGGAATTGCATTTAAAGCATAGGAAAAGAGGCAGAACGTCGACAATGATGCACTTGGCCAAAAAGGGCATATGCGTTTTTTCCTGAATATATTCAGGAAAAAACTCATACGCGCTTTTTGGACAACCAAGCAAGCATGTTAAAGAAATCTGTACTACAATGAAGTCTCACTGCCCCCCGGTCAAAAGGGCCATCTGAAAAAAGTGTAAAATTCAGAAAGGCAGCACAGGCCATGGAAAACAGGGAGCCTTGTTATGCTGATGGTTGGGATGTAAATTGCAAACAGCCACTCTGGAGAAGTGTATGGTGTTTCCTGAAACACCTAAAAAACAAAGCAACGGAGCCTACGGCACTTCCACTTTTGGTCCTATAGATTAGGGAAATTAAAATCAAAAACACACAGCCACCCCAAAATTTCAGACGGCTCTCTTCACAAGAACCTCGTCTACGGTACATGTTAAGTATCCCAGAAAGCGAAAAATGGATAAAGATGTTGTGGTACATACGTACAAAGCAATATCATTCACCAATGAAATCTATGTCATCAGGCCCGTCGTGGCATAATGAGTGGATTCAGGTATGATGATTCTAAGGGAAATAAGTCACACAGAAAATGAAACATCATGAGATATCACTAATACACGGAATGTAATCTTGGCTACACATGAACTGAATTACAAAACAGAACAGGGTCTCAAATTTAGAAAACCAATTTATGTTTGCTTAAGGGGAAAGGTGAGTTGGGGTGCTGCATAAAACCAGAGATAGAAATTAGCACAGATACCATTCCATAAGTCAAATATGTAATAGTCAAGACCAACCCCTTGCTCAATGAGATGGACTAAACACCCTATATTCAACGCCTAGGAATACACCTGACTAGTAAGAATCTTCAAACCCATGGATTTATATGTCTCCATAAGAGAATCAAGCGTGTGTACAGCTGCATGTATTCAGCAGAATAAATCCGATAAATCCCCTTATCAAAATGAATTACAAAAACAAAACACAATGAGAGTGAAATAGAGAGCAATTCTTAAATAATTCATTCAGGGCTTGTGATGCAACCTGGATTTACCTCATCTACACCCAGAGCTGAGTGAGACATAACGTTGGACACTTCGGGCTGATAGCATTGGTGAGGTTCGATGAGCAAATACAGACGCTTTGAAGTCATACTGCATGGGACCCATTCCATGGGTCCCAACTCTCCAGGTTTAAGGGATTCTTCCTTCAGCTAAAACATGCATGGGGAACCCAGAGTATGGTGCACCGTGTGACCGGGAAACGTTTTCAAATGCATCTCAGTTCTCGTACCCTTTTACTCGGGTTCACAATTCCAGAGCCTTTACTAACACTCTCCCCACTTGGAGAGTCACTGCCTTTAACCTGCTGTTTGGCACAGTTTGCAATTTCTGCGCAAGATGAACAGGAATAGGGAGAACCAATAAGAGACTAGCTGTAGGTGTCTGCACGGGCAAATTTAACGCTCATTTCCAACCAGGAAGAGGAATTAACCAAACGCTCATCATGCCATGCCGGAACCAGATTAGGGCCTGAAGCAATCCTGCGGGTTTGCGGCCAGCTCACAAGAAAGCGATTTGAAGAAAGGAGCTCAGGGGCACTGTAATTCACAAACCTGCAGAGTTATAAATGACAGCTATCGTCCAAAAATATATTGAAGGAAGGGTGCGAAGATGACTTGAAAGCGGGGCAGAATTGCAGGAAAACGATTTCAGGGGGTAGACTGGAATTGCATTTAAAGCATAGGAAAAGAGGCAGAACGTCGACAATGATGCACTTGGCCAAAAAGGGCGTATGCGTTTTTTCCTGAATATATTCAGGAAAAAACGCATACGCCCTTTTTGGCCAACCAAGCAAGCATGTTAAAGAAATCTGCACTACAATGAAGTCTCACTGCCCCCCGGTCAAAAGAGCCATCTGAAAAAAGTGTAAAATCCAGAAAGGCAGCACAGGCCATGCAGAGTAGGGAGCCTTGTTATGCTGATGGGTGGGATGTAATTTGCCAACAGCCACTCTGGAGAAATGTATGGTGTTTCCTGAAACACCTAAAAAACAAAGCAACGGAGCCTATAGCACTTCCACTTATGGTCCTATAGCTTAGGGAAATTAAACTCAAAAACACACAGCCACCCCAAAGTTTCAGACGGCTCTGTTTACAAGAACCTCGTCTACGGTACAAGTTAAATATCCCAGAAAGCGAAAAATGGATAAAGAAGTTGTGGTACGTACGTACAATGGAATATCACTCACCAATGTAATCTATGTCATCTGGCCCGTCGAGGCATAATGAGTGGATTCAGGTACGATGATTCTAAGAGAAATAAGTCACACAGAAAATGAAACATCATAAGATATCTCTAATACACCGAATGTAATCTTGGCTACACATGAACTGAATTACAAAACAGAACAGGGTCTGAAATTTAGAAAACCAACTTATGTTTGCTTAAGGGGAAAGGTGAGTTGGGCTGCTGCATAAAACCAGAGATAGAAATTAGCACAGATACCATTCCATACGTCAAATATGTAATAGTCAAGAACTACACCTTGCTCAACGAAATGGGCTAAACACCCTATATTCAACGCCTAGGAATACACCTGACTAGTAAGAATCTTCAAACCCATGGATTTATATGTCTCCATAAGAGAATCAAGCGTGTGTACAGCTGCATGAAGGCAGCAGAGAAAATCCGATAAATCCCCTTATCAACATGAATTACAAAAACAAAACACAATGACAGTGAAATAGAGAGCAATTCTTAAATAATTCATTCAGGGCTTGTGATGCAACCTGGATTTACCTCATCTACACCCAGAACTGAGTGAGACATAAAGTTGGACACTTCGGGCTGATAGCATTGGTGAGGTTCGATGAGAAAATGCAGACCATTTGAAGTCATACTACATGGTACCCATTCCATGGGTCCCAACTCTCCAGGTTTAAGCCATTCTTCCTTCAGCTAAAGCATGCATGGGAAACCCACAGTATGGTGCACCATGTGACCGGGAAACATTTTCAAATGCATCTCAGTTTTTGTCCCCTTTTACTCGGGTTCACAATTCCAGACCCTTTACTAACACTCTCCCCACTTGGAGAGTCAGTGCCTTTAACCTGCTGTTTGGCACAGTTTGCAATTTCTGCGCAAGATGAACAGGAATAGGGAGAACCAATGAGAGACTAGCTGTAGGTGTCTGCAGGGGCAAATTTAACGCTCATTTCCAACCAGGAAGAGGAATTAACCAAACGCTCAGCATGCCGTGCCGGAACCAGATTAGGGCCTGAAGCAATCCTGCGGGTTTGCGGCCAGCTCAGAAGAAAGCGATTTGAAGAAAGGAGCTCAGGGGCACTGTAATTCACAAACCTGCAGAGTTATAAATGACAGCTATCGTCCAAAAATATATTGAAGGAAGGCTGCGAAGAGGACTTGAAAGCGGGGCAGAATTGCAGGAAAACGATTTCAGGGGGTAGACTGGAATTGCATTTAAAGCATAGGAAAAGAGGCAGAACGTCGACAATGATGCACTTGGCCAAAAAGGGCGTATGCGTTTTTTCCTGAATATATTCAGGAAAAAACGCATACGCCCTTTTTGGCCAACCAAGCAAGCATGTTAAAGAAATCTGCACTACAATGAAGTCTCACTGCCCCCCGGTCAAAAGGGCCATCTGAAAAAAGTGTAAAATCCAGAAAGGCAGCACAGGCCATGGAGAACAGGGAGCCTGGTGATGCTGATGGGTGGGATGTAAATTGCCAACAGCCACTCTGGAGAAGTGTATGGTGTTTCCTGAAACACCTAAAAAACAAAGCAACGGAGCCTACGGCACTTCCACTTATGGTCCTAGAGCTTAGGGAAATTAAAATCAAAAACACACACATCCACCCCAAAGTTTCAGACGGCTCTGTTTACAAGAACCTCGTCTACGGTACAAGTTAAATATCCCAGAAAGCGAAAAATGGATAAAGAAGTTGTGGTACGTACGTACAATGGAATATCAGTCACCAATGAAATCTATGTCATCTAGCCGGTCGTGGCATAATGAGTGGATTCAGGTACGATGATTCTAAGTGAAATACGTCACACAGAAAATGAAACATCATAAGATATCACTAATACACCGAATGTAATCTTGGCTACACATGAACTGAATTACAAAACAGAACAGGGTCTCAAATTTAGAAAACCAACTTATGTTTGCATAAGGGGAAAGGTGAGTTGGGGTGCTGCATAAAACCAGAGTTAGAAATTAGCACAGATACCATTCCATAAGTCAAATACGTAATAGTCAAGACCTACCCCTTGCTCAACGAAATGGGCTAAACACACTATATTCAACGCCTAGGAATACACCTGACTAGTAAGGATCTTCAAACCCATGGATTTATATGTCTCCATAAGAGAATCAAGCGTGTGTACAGCTGCATGAAGGCAGCAGAGAAAATCCGATAAATCCGATTATCAAAATGAATTACAAAAACAAAACACAATGACAGTGAAATAGAGAGCAATTCTTAAAGAATTCATTCAGGGCTTCTGAGGCAACCTGGATTTACCTCATCTACACCCAAAGCTGAATGACACATAAGGTTGGACACTCTGGGCTGATAGCATTGGTGAGGTTCGATGAGAAAATGCAGACCCTTTGAAGTCATACTGCATGGGACCCATTCCATGGGTCCCAACTCTCCAGGTTTAAGGGATTCTTCCTTCAGCTAAAACATGCATGGGAAATCCACAGTATGGTGCGCCATGTAACTGGGAAACGTTTTCAAATGCATCTCAGTTTCCGTCCCCTTTTACTCGGGTTCACAATTCCAGACACTTTACTAAAACTCTCCCCACTTGGGTAGTCAGTGCCTTTAACCTGCTGTTTCGCACAGTTTGCAATTTCTGGGCAAGATGAACAGGAATAAGGAGAACCAATGAGAGACTAGCTGTAGGTGTCTGCACGGGCAAATTTAACGATCATTTCCCACCAGGAAGAGGAATTAACCAAACGCTCACCATGCCGTGCCAGAAACAGATTAGGGCCTGAAGCAATCCTGCGGGTTTGCGGCCAGCTCTCAAGAAAGCAATTTGAAGAAAGGAGCTCAGGGGCACTGTAATTCACAAACCTGCAGAGTTATAAATGACAGCTATCGTCCAATAATATATTGAAGGAAGGCTGCGAAGAGGACTTGAAAGCGGGGCAGAATTGCAGGAAAACGATTTCAGGGGGTAGACTGGAATTGCATTTAAAGCATAGGAAAAGAGGCAGAACGTCGACAATGATGCACTTGGCCAAAAAGGGCATATGCGTTTTTTCCTGAATATATTCAGGAAAAAACTCATACGCGCTTTTTGGACAACCAAGCAAGCATGTTAAAGAAATCTGTACTACAATGAAGTCTCACTGCCCCCCGGTCAAAAGGGCCATCTGAAAAAAGTGTAAAATCCAGAAAGGCAGCATAGGCCATGGAGAACAGGGAGCCTTGTTATGCTGATGGTTGGGATGTAAATTGCAAACAGCCACTCTGGAGAAGTGTATGGTGTTTCCTGAAACACCTAAAAAACAAAGCAACGGAGCCTACGGCACTTCCACTTTTGGTCCTATAGATTAGGGAAATTAAAATCAAAAACACACAGCCACCCCAAAATTTCAGACGGCTCTCTTCACAAGAACCTCGTCTACGGTACATGTTAAGTATCCCAGAAAGCGAAAAATGGATAAAGATGTTGTGGTACATACGTACAAAGCAATATCATTCAACAATGAAATCTATGTCATCAGGCCCGTCGTGGCATAATGAGTGGATTCAGGTATGATGATTCTAAGGGAAATAAGTCACACAGAAAATGAAACATCATGAGATATCACTAATACACGGAATGTAATCTTGGCTACACATGAACTGAATTACAAAACAGAACAGGGTCTCAAATTTAGAAAACCAATTTATGTTTGCTTAAGGGGAAAGGTGAGTTGGGGTGCTGCATAAAACCAGAGATAGAAATTAGCACAGATACCATTCCATAAGTCAAATATGTAATAGTCAAGACCAACCCCTTGCCCACCGAGATGGACTAAACACCCTATATTCAACGCCTAGGAATACACCTGACTAGTAAGAATCTTCAAACCCATGGATTTATATGTCTCCATAAGAGAATCAAGCGTGTGTACAGCTGCATGTATTCAGCAGAATAAATCCGATAAATCCCCTTATCAAAATGAATTACAAAAACAAAACACAATGAGAGTGAAATAGAGAGCAATTCTTAAATAATTCATTCAGGGCTTGTGATGCAACCTGGATTTACCACATCTACACCCAGAGCTGAGTGAGACATAACGTTGGACACTTCGGGCTGATAGCATTGGTGAGGTTCGATGAGCAAATACAGACGCTTTGAAGTCATACTGCATGGGACCCATTCCATGGGTCCCAACTCTCCAGGTTTAAGGGATTCTTCCTTCAGCTAAAACATGCATGGGGAACCCAGAGTATGGTGAACCGTGTGACCGGGAAACGTTTTCAAATGCATCTCAGTTCTCGTACCCTTTTACTCGGGTTCACAATTCCAGAGCCTTTACTAACACTCTCCCCACTTGGAGAGTCAGTGCCTTTAACCTGCTGTTTGGCACAGTTTGCAATTTCTGCGCAAGATGAACAGGAATAGGGAGAACCAATAAGAGACTAGCTGTAGGTGTCTGCACGGGCAAATTTAACGCTCATTTCCAACCAGGAAGAGGAATTAACCAAACGCTCATCATGCCATGCCGGAACCAGATTAGGGCCTGAAGCAATCCTGCGGGTTTGCGGCCAGCTCACAAGAAAGCGATTTGAAGAAAGGAGCTCAGGGGCACTGTAATTCACAAACCTGCAGAGTTATAAATGACAGCTATCGTCCAAAAATATATTGAAGGAAGGCTGCGAAGATGACTTGAAAGCGGGGCAGAATTGCAGGAAAACGATTTCAGGGGGTAGACTGGAATTGCATTTAAAGCATAGGAAAAGAGGCAGAACGTCGACAATGATGCACTTGGCCAAAAAGGGCGTATGCGTTTTTTCCTGAATATATTCAGGAAAAAACGCATACGCCCTTTTTGGCCAACCAAGCAAGCATGTTAAAGAAATCTGCACTACAATGAAGTCTCACTGCCCCCCGGTCAAAAGAGCCATCTGAAAAAAGTGTAAAATCCAGAAAGGCAGCACAGGCCATGCAGAGTAGGGAGCCTTGTTATGCTGATGGGTGGGATGTAATTTGCCAACAGCCACTCTGGAGAAATGTATGGTGTTTCCTGAAACACCTAAAAAACAAAGCAACGGAGCCTATAGCACTTCCACTTATGGTCCTATAGCTTAGGGAAATTAAACTCAAAAACACACAGCCACCCCAAAGTTTCACACGGCTCTGTTTACAAGAACCTCGTCTACGGTACAAGTTAAATATCCCAGAAAGCGAAAAATGGATAAAGAAGTTGTGGTACGTACGTACAATGGAATATCACTCACCAATGTAATCTATGTCATCTGGCCCGTCGAGGCATAATGAGTGGATTCAGGTACGATGATTCTAAGAGAAATAAGTCACACAGAAAATGAAACATCATAAGATATCTCTAATACACCGAATGTAATCTTGGCTACACATGAACTGAATTACAAAACAGAACAGGGTCTCAAATTTAGAAAACCAACTTATGTTTGCTTAAGGGGAAAGGTGAGTTGGGCTGCTGCATAAAACCAGAGATAGAAATTAGCACAGATACCATTCCATACGTCAAATATGTAATAGTCAAGAACTACACCTTGCTCAACGAAATGGGCTAAACACCCTATATTCAACGCCTAGGAATACACCTGACTAGTAAGAATCTTCAAACCCATGGATTTATATGTCTCCATAAGAGAATCAAGCGTGTGTACAGCTGCATGAAGGCAGCAGAGAAAATCCGATAAATCCCCTTATCAAAATGAATTACAAAAACAAAACAAAATGACAGTGAAATAGAGAGCAATTCTTAAATAATTCATTCAGGGCTTGTGATGCAACCTGGATTTACCTCATCTACACCCAGAACTGAGTGAGACATAAAGTTGGACACTTCGGGCTGATAGCATTGGTGAGGTTCGATGAGAAAATGCAGACCATTTGAAGTCATACTACATGGTACCCATTCCATGGGTCCCAACTCTCCAGGTTTAAGCCATTCTTCCTTCAGCTAAAGCATGCATGGGAAACCCACAGTATGGTGCACCATGTGACCGGGAAACATTTTCAAATGCATCTCAGTTTTTGTCCCCTTTTACTCGGGTTCACAATTCCAGACCCTTTACTAACACTCTCCCCACTTGGAGAGTCAGTGCCTTTAACCTGCTGTTTGGCACAGTTTGCAATTTCTGCGCAAGATGAACAGGAATAGGGAGAACCAATGAGAGACTAGCTGTAGGTGTCTGCAGGGGCAAATTTAACGCTCATTTCCAACCAGGAAGAGGAATTAACCAAACGCTCAGCATGCCGTGCCGGAACCAGATTAGGGCCTGAAGCAATCCTGCGGGTTTGCGGCCAGCTCAGAAGAAAGCGATTTGAAGAAAGGAGCTCAGGGGCACTGTAATTCACAAACCTGCAGAGTTATAAATGACAGCTATCGTCCAAAAATACATTGAAGGAAGGCTGCGAAGAGGACTTGAAAGCGGGGCAGAATTGCAGGAAAACGATTTCAGGGGGTAGACTGGAATTGCATTTAAAGCATAGGAAAAGAGGCAGAACGTCGACAATGATGCACTTGGCCAAAAAGGGCGTATGCGTTTTTTCCTGAATATATTCAGGAAAAAACGCATACGCCCTTTTTGGCCAACCAAGCAAGCATGTTAAAGAAATCTGCACTACAATGAAGTCTCACGGCCCCCCGGTCAAAAGGGCCATCTGAAAAAAGTGTAAAATCCAGAAAGGCAGCACAGGCCATGGAGAACAGGGAGCCTGGTGATGCTGATGGGTGGGATGTAAATTGCCAACAGCCACTCTGGAGAAGTGTATGGTGTTTCCTGAAACACCTAAAAAACAAAGCAACGGAGCCTACGGCACTTCCACTTATGGTCCTAGAGCTTAGGGAAATTAAAATCAAAAACACACACATCCACCCCAAAGTTTCAGACGGCTCTGTTTACAAGAACCTCGTCTACGGTACAAGTTAAATATCCCAGAAAGCGAAAAATGGATAAAGAACTTGTGGTACGTACGTATAATGGAATATCAATCACCAATGAAATCCATGTCATCAGGCCCGTCGTGGCATAATGAGTGGATTCAGGTACGATGATTCTCAGTGAAATAACTCACACAGAAAATGAAACAACATAAGATATCACTAATACACGGAATGTAATCTTGGCTACACATGAACTGAATTACAAAACAGAACAGGGTCTCATATTTAGAAAACCAACTTATGTTTGCTTAAGGGGAAAGGTGAGTTGGGGTGCTGCATAAAACCAGAGATAGAAATTAGCACAGATATCATTCCATACGCCAAATATGTAATAGTCAAACCTACCCCTTGCTCAACGAAATGGGCTAAACACCCTATATACAATGCCTAGGAATAAACCTGACTAGAAAGAATTTTCAAACCCACGGATTTATATGTCTGGATAAGAGAATCAAGAGTGTGTACAGCTGCATGAAGGCAGCAGAGAAAATCCGATAAATCCCATTATCAAAATGAATTACAGAAACAAAACACAATGACAGTGAGATAGAGAGCAATTCTTAAATAATTCATTCAGGGCTTGTGATGTAACCTTGATTTACCTCATCTACACCAAGAGCTGAGTGAGACATAAGCTTGGACACTTCGGGCTGATAGTATTGGTGAGGTTCGATGAGCAAGTGCAGACCCTTTGAAGACATACTGCATGGTACCCATTCCATGGATCCCAACTCTGCAGGTTTAAGCGATTCTTCCTTCAGCTAAAACATGCATGGGAAACCCACAGTAGGGTGCACCATGTGACCGGGAAACGTTTTCAAATGCATCTCAGTTTTCGTCCCCTTTTACTCGGGTTCACAATTACAGAGCCTTTATTAAACTCTCCCCACTTGGAGAGTCAGTGCCTTTAACCTGCTGTTTGGCACAGTTTGCAATTTCTTCGCAAGATGAACAGGAATAGGGAGAACCAATGAGTGACTAGCTGTAGGTGTCTGCACGGGCAAATTTAACGCCCATTTCCCACCAGGAAGAGGAATTAACCAAACGCTCACCATGCCGTGCCAGAAACAGATTAGGGCCTGAAGCAGTCCTGCGGATTTGCGGCCTGCTCTCAAGAAAGCGATTTGAAGAAAGGAGCTCAGGGGCACTGTAATTCACAAACCTGCAGAGTTATAAATGACAGCTATCTTCCAAAAATATATTGAAGTTAGGCTGCGAAGAGGACTTGAAAGCGGAGCAGAATTGCAGGAAAACGATTTCAGGGGGTAGACTGGAATTGCATTTAAAACATAGGAAAAGAGGCAGAACGTCGACAATGATGCACTTGGCCAAAAAGGGCGTAAGCAAATATGCCCTTTTTGGCCAACCAAGCAAGCATGTTAAAGAAATCTGCACTACAATGAACTCTCACTGCCACCCGGTCAAAAGGGCCATCTGAAAAAAGTGTAAAATCCAGAAATGCAGAACAGGCCATGGAGAACACGGAGCCATGTTATGCTGATGAGTGGGATGTAAATTGCCAACAGCCACTCTGGACAAGTGTATGGTGTTTCCTGAAACACCTAATAAACAAAGCAACGGAGCCTACGGCACTTCCACTTATGGTCCTATAGCTTAGGGAAATTAAAATCAAAAACACACAGCCACCCCAAAATTTCAGATGGCTCTGTTTACAAGAACCTCGTCTACGGTACAAGTTAAATATCCCAGAAAGCGAAAAATGGATAAAGAAGTTGTGGTACATACGTACAAAGCAATATCACTCACCAATGAAATCTATGTCATCAGGCCCGTCGTGGCATAATGAGTGGATTCAGGTATGATGATTCTAAGGGAAATAAGTCACACAGAAAATGAAACATCATGAGATATCACTAATACACGGAATGTAACCTTGGCTACACATGAACTGAATTACAAAACAGAACAGGGCCTCAAATTTAGAAAACAAATTTATGTTTGCTTAAGGGGAAAGGTGAGTTGGGGTGCTGCATAAAACCAGAGATAGAAATTAGCACAGATACCATTCCATAAGTCAAATATGTAATAGTCAAGACCAACCCCTTGCTCAACGAGATGGACTAAACACCCTATATTCAACGCCTAGGAATACACCTGACTAGTAAGAATCTTCAAACCCATGGATTTATATGTCTCCATAAGAGAATCAAGCGTGTGTACAGCTGCATGTATGCAGCAGAGTAAATCCGATAAATCCCCTTATCAAAATGAATTACAAAAACAAAACACAATGAGAGTGAAATAGAGAGCAATTCTTAAATAATTCATTCAGGGCTTGTGATGCAACCTGGATTTACCTCATCTACACCCAGAGCTGAGTGAGACATAAGGTTGGACACTTCAGGCTGATAGCATTGGTGAGGTTCGATGAGCAAATGCAGACGCTTTGAAGTCATACTGCATGGGACCCATTCCATGGGTCCCAAATCTCCAGGTTTAAGGGATTCTTCCTTCAGCTAAAACATGCATGGGGAACCCAGAGTATGGTGCACCGTGTCACCGGGAAACGTTTTCAAATGCATCTCAGTTCTCGTCCCCTTTTACTCGGGTTCACAATTCCAGAGCCTTTACTAAAACTCTCCCCACTTGGAGAGTCAGTGCCTTTAACCTGCTGTTTGGCACAGTTTGCAATTTCTGCGCAAGATGAACAGGAATAGGGAGAACCAATAAGAGACTAGCTGTAGGTGTCTGCACGGGCAAGTTTAATGCTCATTTCCAACCAGGAAGAGGAATTAACCAAACGCTCATCATGCCATGCCAGAAGCAGATTAGGGCCTGAAGCAATCCTGCGGGTTTGCGGCCAGCTCACAAGAAAGCGATTTGAAGAAAGGAGCTCAGGGGCACTGTAATTCACAAACCTGCAGAGTTATAAATGACAGCTATCGTCCAAAAATATATTGAAGGAAGGCTGCGAAGAGGACTTGAAAGCGGAGCAGAATTGCAGGAAAACGATTTCAGGGGGTAGACTGGAATTGCATTTAAAGCATAGGAAAAGAGGCAGAACGTCGACAATGATGCACTTGGCTAAAAAGGGAGTATGCGTTTTTTCCTGAATATATTCAGGAAAAAACGCATACGCTCTTTTTGGCCAACCAAGCAAGCATGTTAAAGAAATCGGCACTAAAATGAAGTCTCACTGCCCCCAGGTCAAAAGGGCCATCTGAAAAAAGTGTAAAATCCAGAAAGGCAGCACAGGCCATGCAGAGTAGGGAGCCTTGTTATGCTGATGGGTGGGATGTAAATTGCCAACAGCCACTCTGGAGAAATGTATGGTGTTTCCTGAAACACCTAAAAAACAAAGCAACGGAGCCTATAGCACTTCCACTTATGGTCCTATGGCTTAGGGAAATTAAAATCAAAAACACACAGCCACCCCAAAGTTTCAGACGGCTCTGTTTACAAGAACCTCGTCTACGGTACAAGTTAAATATCCCAGGAAGCAAAAAATGGATAAAGAACTTGTGGTACGTACGTACAATGGAATATCACTCACCAATGAAATCTATGTCATCAGGCCCGTCGTGGCACAATGAGAGGATTCAGGTATGATGATTCTAAGTGAAATAAGTCACACAGAAAATGAAACATCATAAGATATCACTTATACACGGAATGTAATCTTGGCTACACATGAACTGAATTACAAAACAGAACAGGGTCTCAAATTTAGAAAACCATCTTATGTTTGCTTAAGGGG
Source organism: Delphinapterus leucas (assembly GCF_059928025.1). Classification (NCBI taxonomy): domain Eukaryota; kingdom Metazoa; phylum Chordata; class Mammalia; order Artiodactyla; family Monodontidae; genus Delphinapterus; species Delphinapterus leucas. The sequence goes on from NW_028322235.1 coordinate 251,828, forward strand.
AAAGGTGAGTTGGGGTGCTGCATAAAAGCAGAGATAGAAATTAGCACAGATACCATTCCATAAGTCAAATATGTAATAGTCAAGACCTACGCCTTGCTCAACGAAATGGGCTAAACACATTATATTCAACGCCTAGGAATACACCTGACTAGTAAGAATTTTCAAACCCATGGATTTATATGTCTCAATAAGAGAATGAAGAGTGTGTACAGCTGCATGAAAGCAGCAGAGAAAATCCGATAAATCCCATTATCAAAATGAATTACAAAACGAAACACAATGACAGTGAAATAGAGAGCAATTCTTAAATAATTCATTCAGGGCTTGTGATGCAACCTGGATTTACCTCATCTACACCCAGAACTGAGTGAGACATAAAGTTGGACACTTCGGGCTGATAGCATTGGTGAGGTTTGATGAGCAAATGCAGACCATTTGAAGTCATACTGCACGGTACCCATTCCATGGGTCCGAACTCTCCAGGTTTAAGCGATTCTTCCTTCAGCTAAAACATGCATGGGAAACCCACAGTATGGTGCACCGTGTGACCGGGAAACGTTTTCAAATGCATCTCAGTTTTTGTCCCCTTTTACTCGGGGTCACAATTCCAGACCCTTTACTAACACTCTTCCCACTTGGAGAGTCAGTGCCTTTAACCTGCTGTTTGGCACAGTTTGCAATTTCTGCGCAAGACTAGGGAGAACCAATGAGAGACTAGCTGTAGGTGTCTGCACGGGCAAAATTAATGCTCATTTCCCACCAGGAAGAGGAATTAACCAAACGCTCAGCATGCCGTGCCAGAACCAGATTAGGGCCTGAAGCAATCCTGCGGGTTTGCGGACAGCTCACAAGAAAGCGATTTGAAGAAAGGAGCTCAGGGGCACTGTATTTCACAAACCTGCAGAGTTATAAATGACAGCAATCGTCCAATAATATATTGAAGGAAGGCTGCGAAGAGGACTTGAAAGCGGGGCAGAATTGCAGGAAAACGATTTCAGGGGGTAGACTGGAATTGCATTTAAAGCATAGGAAAAGAGGCAGAACGTCGACAATGATGCACTTGGCTAAAATGGGCGTATGCGTTTTTTTCCTGAATATATTCAGGAAAAAACGCATATGCGCTTTTTGGACAACCAAGCAAGCATGTTAAAGAAATCTGCACTACAATGAAGTCTCACTGCCCCCCGGTCAAAAGGGCCATCTGAAAAATGTGTAAAATCCAGAAATGCAGCACAGGCCATGGAGAACAGGGAGCCTTGTTATGCTGATGGGTGGGATGAAAATTGCCAACAGCCACTCTGGAGAAGTGTATGGTGTTTCCTGAAACACCTAAAATACAAAGCAACGGAGCCTACGGCACTTCCACTTATGGTCCTATAGATTAGGGAAATTAAAATCAAAAACACACAGCCACCCCAAAGTTTCAGACGGCTCTCTTCACAAGAACCTCGTCTACGGTACAAGTTAAATATCCCAGAAAGCGAAAAATGGATAAAGAAGTTGTGGTACGTACGTACAATGGAATATCACTCAACAATGAAATCTATGTCATCAGGCCCGTCGTGGCATAATGAGTGGATTCAGGTACGATGATTCTAAGTGAAATAAGTCACAGAGAAAATGAAACATCATAAGATATCACTAATACACGGAACGTAATATGGGCTACACATGAACTGAATTACAAAACAGAACAGGGTCTCAAATTTAGAAAACCAACCTATGTTTGCTTAAGGGGAAAGGTGAGTTGGGGTGCTGCATAAAACCAGAGATAGAAATTAGCAGAGATACCATTCCATAAGTCAAATATGTAATAGTCAAGACCTACCCCTTGCTCAACGAAATGGGTAAACACCCTCTATTCAACGCCTAGGAATACACCTCAGTAGTAAGAATCTTCAAACCCATGGATTTATATGTCTCCATAAGAGAATCAAGCGTGTGTACAGCTGCATGAAGGCAGCAGAGAAAATCCGATAAATCCTATTATCAAAATGAATTAAATAACAAAACCAATGACAGTGAAATAGAGAGCAATTCTTAAATAATTCATTCAGGGCTTGTGATGCAACCTGGATTTACCTCATCTACACCCAGAGCTGAGTGAGACAAAAGGTTGGACACTTCGGGCTGATAGCATTGGTGAGGTTGGATGAGCAAATGCAGACCCTTTGAAGTCATACTGCATGGTACCCATTCCATGGGTCCCAACTCTCCAGGTTTAAGCGATTCTTCCTTCAGCTAAAACATGCATGGGAAACCCACAGTATGGTGCACCGTGTGACCGGGAAACGTTTTCAAATGCATCTCAGTTTTCGGCCTCTTTTACTCAGGTTCACCATTCCAGACCCTTTACTAACACTCTCCCCACTTGCAGAGTCAGTGCCTTTAACCTGCTGTTTGGCACAGTTTGCAATTTCTGCGCAAGATGAACAGGAATAGGGAGAACCAATGAGAGACTAGCTGTAGGTGTCTGCACGGGCAAATTTAACGCTCATTTCCAACCAGGAAGAGGAATTAACCAAACGCTCAGCATACCGTGCCGGAACCAGATTAGGGCCTGAATCAATCTTTCGGGTTTGCGGCCAGCTCACAAGAAAACGATTTGAAGAAAGGAGCTCAGGGGCACTGTAATTCACAAACCTGCAGAGATATAAATGACAGCTATCGTCCAAAAATATATTGAAGGAAGGCTGCGAAGAGGATTTGAAAGCGGGGCAGAATTGCAGGAAAATGATTTCAGGGGGTAGACTGGAATTGCATTTAAAGAATAGGAAAAGAGGCAGAACGTCGACAATGATGCACTTGGCCAAAAAGTGCGTATGCATTTTTTCCTGAATATATTCAGGAAAAAACGCATACGCACTTTTTGGCCAACCAAGCAAGCATGTTAAAGAAATCTGCACTAAAATGAAGTCTCACTGCCCCCAGGTCAAAAGGGCCATCTGAAAAAAGTGTAAAATCCAGAAATGCAGCACAGGCCATGGAGAACAGGGAGCCTTGTTATGCTGATGGGTGTGATATAAATTGCCAACAGCCACTCTGGAGAAGTGTATGGTGTTTCCTGAAACACCTAAAAAACAAAGCAATGGAGCTTACGGCACTTCCACTTATGGTCCTATAGCTTAGGGAAATTAAAATCAAAAACACACAGCCACCCCAAAGTTTCAGACGGCTCTGTTTACAAGAACCTCGTCTACAGTACAAGTTAAATATCCCAGAGAGCGAAAAATGGATAAAGAAGTTGTGGTACGTACGTACAATGGAATATCATTCACCAATGAAGTCTATGTCATCTGGCCCGTCGTGGCATAATGAGTGGATTCAGGTACGATGATTCTAAGTGAAATAAGTCACACAGAAAATGAAACATCATAAGATATCACTAATACACCGAATGTAATCTTGGCTACATATGAACTGAATTACAAAACAGAACAGGGTCTCAAATTTAGAAAACCAACTTATGTTTGCTTAAGGGGAAAGGTGAGTTGGGGTGCTGCATAAAACCAGAGATAGAAATTAGCACAGATACCATTCCATACGTCAAATATGTAATAGTCAAGACCTACCCGTTGCTCAACGAAATGGGCTAAACACCCTATATTCAACGCCTAGGAATACACCTGACTAGTAAGAATCTTCAAACCAATGGATTTATATGTCTCCATAAGAGAATCAAGCGTGTGTACAGCTGCATGAAGGCAGCAGAGAAAATGCGATAAATCCTATTATCAAAATGAATTACAAAAACAAAACACAATGAGAGTGAAATAGAGAGCAATTCTTAAATAATTCATTCAGGGCTTGTGATGCAACCTGGATTTACCTCATCTACACCCAGAGCTGAGTGAGACATATGTTGTACACTTCGGGCTGATAATACTGGTGAGGTTCGATGAGCAAATGCAGACCATTTGAAGTCATACTGCATGGTACCCATTCCATGGGTCCCAACTCTCCAGGTTTAAGCGATTCTTCCTTCAGCTAAAGCATGCATGGGAAACCCACAGTATGGTGCACCGTGTGACCGGGAAACGTTTTCAAATGCATCTCAGTTTTTGTCCCCTTTAACTCGGGTTCACAATTCCAGACCCTTTACTAACACTCTCCCCACTTGGAGAGTCAGTGCCTTTAACTTCCTGTTTGGGACAGTTTGCAATTTCTGTGCAAGATGAACAGGAATAGGGAGAACCAATGAGAAACTAGCTGTAGGTGTCTGCAGGGGCAAATTTAACGCTCATTTCCCACCAGGAAGAGGAATTAACCAAACGCTCACCATGCCGTGCCGGAACCAGATTAGGGCCTGAAGCAATCCTGCGGGTTTGCGGCCAGCTCAGAAGAAAGCGATTTGAAGAAAGGAGCTCAGGGGCACTGTAATTCACAAACCTGCAGAGTTATAAATGACAGCTATCGTCCAAAAATATATTGAAGGAAGGCTGGAAGAGGACTTGAAAGCGGGGCAGAATTGCAGGAAATCGATTTCAGGGGGTAGACTGGAATTGCATTTAAAGCATAGGAAAAGAGGCAGAACGTCGACAATGATGCACTTGGCTAAAAAGGGCGTATGCGTTTTTTCCTGAGTATATTCAGGAAAAAACACATACGCCCTTTTTGCCCAACCAAGCAAGCATGTTAAAGAAATCTGCAATACAATGAAGTCTCTCTGCCCCCGGGACAAAAGGGCCATCTGAAAAAAGGGTAAAATCCAGAAATGCAGCACAGGCCATGGAGAACAGGGAGCCTTGTTATGCTGATGGGTGTGATATACATTGCCAACAGCCACTCTGGAGAAGTGTATGGTGTTTCCTGAAACACCTAAAAAACAAAGCAAGGGAGCTTACGGCACTTCCAATTATGGTCCTATAGCTTAGGGAAATTAAAATAAAAAACACACAGCCACCCCAAAGTTTCAGACGGCTCTGTTTACAAGAACCTCGTCTACGGTACAAGTTAAATATCCCAGAAAGCGAAAAATGGATAAAGAAGTTGTGGTACGTACGTACAATGGAATATCACTCACCAATGATGTCTATGTCATCTGGCCCGTCGTGGCATAATGAGTGGATTCAGGTATGATGATTCTAAGTGAAATAAGTCACCCAGAAAATGAAACATCATAAGATATCACTAATACACCGAATGTAATCTTGGCTACACATGAACTGAATTACAAAACAGAACAGGGTCTGAAATTTAGAAAACCAACTTATGCTTGCTTAAGGGGAAAGGTGAGTTGGGGTGCTGCATAAAACCAGAGATAGAAATTAGCACAGATACCTTTCCATAAGCCAAATATGTAATATTCAAGACCTACCCCTTGCTCAACGAAATGGACTAAACACCCCATATTCAACGCCTAGGAATACACCTGACTAGTAAGAATCTTAAGACCCATGGATTTATATGTCTCCATAAGGAAATCAAGCGTGTGTACAGCGGCCTATATGGAGCAGTGAAAATCCGATAAATCCCATTATCAAAATAAATTTCACAAACACAACACAATGACAGTGAAATAGAGAGCACTTCTTAAATAATTCATTCAGGGCTTGTGATGCAACCTGTATTTACCACATCAACACCCAGAGCTGGGTGAGACATAAGGCTGGACACTTCGGGCTGATAGCATTGGTGAGGTTCGGTGAGCAAACGCAGACCCTTTGAAGTCATACTGCATGGTAGCCATTCCATTGGTCCCAACTCTCCAGGTTTAAGGGATTCTTCCTTCAGCTAAAACATGCATGGGAAACCCAGAGTATGGTCCACCGTGTGATTGGGAAACGTTTTCAAATGCATCTCAGGTTTCGTCCCCTGGTACTCGGGTTCACCATTCCAGACGCTTTACTAACACTCTCCCCACTTGGAGAGTCAGTGCCTTTAACCGCCTGTTTGGCACAGTTTGCAATTTCTGCGCAAGATGAACAGGAATAGGGAGAACCAATGAGAGAGAAGCTGTAGGTGTCTGTACGGGCAAATGGAACGCTCATTTCCCACCAGGAAGAAGAATTATCCAAAGGCTCAGTGTGCCCTGCCGGAACCAGATTAGGGCCTGAAGCAATCCTGCGGTTTTGCGGCCAGCTCACAAGAAAGCGAGTTGAAGAAAGGAGCTCAGGGGCACTGTAATTCACAAACCTGCAGAGTTATGGATGACAGCTATCGTCCACAAATGTATTGAAGTAAGTCTTCGAAGAGGACTTGAAAGCGGGGCAGAATTTCATGAAAATGATTTCAGGTGGTAGACTGGAATTGCACTTAAAGCATAGGAAAAGAGGCAGCATGTCGACAATGATGCACTTGGCCAAAAAGGGCGTATGCGTTTTTTCCTGAATATATTCAGGAAAAAACGCATACGCCCTTTTTGGTCAACTAAGCAAGCGTGTAAAGGAAATCTGCACTACAATGAAGTCTCACTGCCCCACGGTCCAAACGGCCATCTGAAACAAGTGTAAAATCGAGAAGGGCAGGACAGGTCATGGAGAACAGGGAGCCTTGTTATGCTGATGGGCGGGATGTACATTGCCAACAGCCACTCTGGAGAAGTGTATGGTGTTTCCTGAAACACGTAGGAAACAAAGCAACACAGCCTATGGCACTTCCTCTTATGGTCCTATAGCTTAGGGAAATTAAAATAAAAAACACACAGCCACCCCAAAGTTTGGGACGGCTCTGTTTACAAGAACCTCGTCTACGGTACAAGTTCAATATCCGAGAAAGCAAAAAATGGATAAAGAATTTGTGGTACGTACGTACAATGGAATATCACTCAGCAATGAGATCTACGTCATCAAGCCCGTAGCGACATAATGAGTGCATTCAGGTACGACGATTCTACGAGAAATATGTCACACAGTAAAAGAAACATCATAAGATATCACTAATACACGGAACGTAAACTTGGCTACACATGAACTGAATTACAAAACAGAACACGGTCTCAAATTTAGAAAACCAACTTATGCTTGCTTATGGGGAAAGGTGAGTTGGGGTGCTGCATAAAACCAGAGATTGAAATTAGCACAGATACCGTTCCATAAGCCAAATATATTATAGACAAGACCTACTCCTTGATCAACGAAATGGACTCAACACCCCTTATTCAACGCCTGGGAATATACCTGACAAGTAAGAATCTTAAGACCCATGGATTTATATGTCTCCATAAAGAAATCCAGCGTGAGTACAGCGGCCTAAACGCAACAGTGAAAATCCGTTAAATCCCATTATGAAAATAAATTTCAAAAACAAAACACAATGACAGTGAAATAGAGAGCAATTCTTAAATAATTCATTCAGGGCTTGTGATGCAACCTGGATTTACCACATCTACACCGAGAGCTGGGTGAGACATAAGGCTGGAAACTTCGGGCTGATAGCATTGGTGAGGTTCGGTGAGCAAACGCAGACCCTTTGAAGTCATACTGCATGGTACCCATTCCATGGGTCCCAACTCTCCAGGTTTAAGGGATTCTTCCTTCAGCTAAAACATGCATGGGAAGCCCAGAGTATGGTCCAACGTGTGATTGGGAATCGTTTTCAAATGCATCTCAGGTTTCGTCCCCTGGTACTCGGGTTCACCGTTCCAGACGCTTTACTAACACTCTCCACACTTGGAGAGTCAGTGCCTTTAACCTCCTGTTTGGCACAGTTTGCAATTTCTGCGCAAGATGAACAGGAATAGGGAGAACCAATGAGAGACTAGCTGTAGGTGTCTGCACGGGCAAACGGAACGCTCCTTTCCCACCAGGAAGAGGAATTAACCAAAGGCTCAGCGTGCCCTGCCGGAACCACATTAGGGCCTGAAGCAATCCTGCGGTTTTGCGGCCAGCTCACAAGAAAGCGAGTTGAAGAAAGGAACTCACGGGCACTGTAATTCACAAACCTGCAGAGTTATGAATGACAGCTATCGTCCAAAAATGTATTGAAGTAAGTCTTCGAAGAGGACTTGAAAGCGGGGCAGAATTTCAGGAAAATGATTTCAGGGGGTAGACTGGAATTGCACTTAAAGCATAGGAAAAGAGGCAGAATGTCGACAATGATGCACTTGGCCAAAAAGGGCGTATGCGTTTTCTCCTGAATATATTCAGTGAAAAACGCAAACGCCCTTTTTGGCCAACCAAGCAAGCGTGTAAAGGAAATCTGCACTACAATGAAGTTTCACTGCCCCCCGGTCCAAAGGGCCATCTGAAAAAAGTGTAAAATCCAGAAAGGCAGGACAGGTCATGGAGAACAGGGAGCCTTGTTATGCTGATGGGCGGGATGTAAATTGCCAACAGCCACTCTGGAGAAGTGTATGGTGTTTCCTGAAACACGTAGGAAACAAAGCAACACAGTCTATGGCACTTCCACTTATGGTCCTATAGCTTAAGGAAATTAAAATCAAAAACACACAGCCACCCCAAAGTTTGGGACGGCTCTGTTTACAAGAACCTCGTCTACGGTACAAGTTAAATATCCGAGAAAGCAAAAAATGGATAAAGAAGTTGTGGTATGTGCGTACAATGGAATATCACTCAGCAATGTGATCTACGTCATCAGGCCTGCAGCGGCATTATGAGTGGATTCAGGTACGACGATTCTATGAGAAATATGTCACACAGAAAAAGAAACATCATAAAATATCACTAATACACGGAACGTAAACTTGGCTACATATGAAGTGAATTAGAAAACAGGACAGGGTCTCAAATTTAGAAAACCAACTTATGTTTGCTTTTGGGGAAAGGTGAGTTGGGGTGCTGCATAAAACCAGAGATTGAAATTAGCACAGATACCGTTCCATAAGCCAAATATATTATAGACAAGACCTACTCCTTGATCAACGAAATGGACTCAACACCCCTTATTCAACGCCTGGGAATATACCTGACAAGTAAGAATCTTAAGACCCATGGATTTATATGTCTCCATAAAGAAATCCAGTGTGAGTACAGCGGCCTAAACGCAACAGTGAAAATCCGTTAAATCCCATTATGAAAATAAATTTCAAAAACAAAACACAATGACAGTGAAATAGAGAGCAATTCTTAAATAATTCATTCAGGGCTTGTGATGCAACCTGGATTTACCACATCTACACCCAGAGCTGGGTGAGACATAAGGCTGGAAACTTCGGGCTGATAGCATTGGTGAGGTTCGGTGAGCAAACGCAGACCCTTTGAAGTCATACTGCATGGTACCCATTCCATGGGTCCCAACTCTCCAGGTTTAAGGGATTCTTCCTTCAGCTAAAACATGCATGGGAAGCCCAGAGTATGGTCCACCGTGTGATTGGGAATCGTTTTCAAATGCATCTCAGGTTTCGTCCCCTTTTACTCGGGTTCACCGTTCCAGACGCTTTACTAACACTCTCCCCACTTGGAGAGTCAGTGCCTTTAACCTCCTGTTTGGCACAGTTTGCAATTTCTGCGCAAGATGAACAGGAATAGGGAGAACCAATGAGAGACTAGCTGTAGGTGTCTGCACGGGCAAACGGAACGCTCCTTTCCCACCAGGAAGAGGAATTAACCAAAGGCTCAGCGTGCCCTGCCGGAACCACATTAGGGCCTGAAGCAATCCTGCGGTTTTGCGGCCAGCTCACAAGAAAGCGAGTTGAAGAAAGGAACTCAGGGGCACTGGAATTCACAAACCTGCAGAGTTATGAATGACAGCTATCGTCCAAAAATGTATTGAAGTAAGTCTTCGAAGAGGACTTGAAAGCGGGGCAGAATTTCAGGAAAATGATTTCAGGGGGTAGACTGGAATTGCACTTAAAGCATAGGAAAAGAGGCAGAATGTCGACAATGATGCACTTGGCCAAAAAGGGCGTATGCGTTTTCTCCTGAATATATTCAGTGAAAAACGCAAACGCCCTTTTTGGCCAACCAAGCAAGCGTGTAAAGGAAATCTGCACTACAATGAAGTTTCACTGCCCCCCGGTCCAAAGGGCCATCTGAAAAAAGTGTAAAATCCAGAAAGGCAGGACAGGTCATGGAGAACAGGGAGCCTTGTTATGCTGATGGGCGGGATGTAAATTGCCAACAGCCACTCTGGAGAAGTGTATGGTGTTTCCTGAAACACGTAGGAAACAAAGCAACACAGTCTATGGCACTTCCACTTATGGTCCTATAGCTTAAGGAAATTAAAATCAAAAACACACAGCCACCCCAAAGTTTGGGACGGCTCTGTTTACATGAACCTCGTCTACGGTACAAGTTAAATATCCGAGAAAGCAAAAAATGGATAAAGAAGTTGTGGTATGTGCGTACAATGGAATATCACTCAGCAATGTGATCTACGTCATCAGGCCTGCAGCGGCATTATGAGTGGATTCAGGTACGACGATTCTATGAGAAATATGTCACACAGAAAAAGAAACATCATAAAATATCACTAATACACGGAACGTAAACTTGGCTACATATGAAGTGAATTAGAAAACAGGACAGGGTCTCAAATTTAGAAAACCAACTTATGTTTGCTTTTGGGGAAAGGTGAGTTGGGGTGCTGCATAAAACCAGAGATTGAAATTAGCACAGATACCGTTCCATAAGCCAAATATATAATAGACAAACCTACCCCTTGCTCAAAGTAATGGACTCAACACCCCTTATTCAACGCCTGGGAATATACCTGACAAGTAAGAATCTTAAGACCCATGGATTTATATGTCTCCATAAGGAAATCAAGCGTGTGTACAGCGGCCTAAATGCAGCAGTGAAAATCCGATAAATCCCATTATCAAAATAAATTTCACAAACACAACACAATGACAGTGAAATAGAGAGCAATTCTTAAATAATTCATTCAGGGCTTGTGATGCAACCTGTATTTACCACATCTACACCCAGAGCTGGGTGAGACATAAGGCTGGACACTTCGGGCTGATAGAATTGGTGAGGTTCGTAGAGCAAACGCAGACCCTTTGAAGTCATACTGCATGGTACCCATTCCATGGGTCCCAACTCTCCCGGTTTAAGGGATCGTTCCTTCAGCTAAAACATGCATGGGAAACCCAGAGTATGGTCCACCGTGTGATTGGGAAACGTTTTCAAATGCATCTCAGGTTTCGTCCCCTGGTACTCGGGTTCACCATTCCAGACGCTTTACTAACACTCTCCCCACTTGGAGAGTCAGTGCCTTTAACCTCCTCTTTGGCACAGTTTGCAATTTCTGTGCAAGATGAACAAGAATAGGGAGAACCAATGAGAGACTAGCTGTAGGTGTCTGCACGGGCAAATGGAATGCTCATTTCCCACCAGCAAGAGGAATTAACCAAAGGCTCAGCGTGCCCTGCCGGAACCAGATTAAGGCCTGAAGCACTCCTGCGGTTTTGCGGCCAGCTCACAAGAAAGCGAGTTGAAGAAAGGAGCTCAGGGGCACTGTAATTCACAAACCTGCAGAGTTATGAATGACAGCTATCGTCCACAAATGTATTGAAGTAAGTCTTCGAAGAGGACTTGAAAGCGGGGCAGAATTTCAGGAAAACGATTTCAGGGGGTAGACTGGAATTGCACTTAAAGCATAGGAAAAGAGGCAGAATGTCCACAATGATGCACTTGGCCAAAAAGGGAGTATGCGTTTTTTCCTGAATATATTCAGGAAAAAACGCATACGCACTTTTTAGCCAACCAAGCAAGCGTGTAAAGGAAATCTGCACTACAATGAAGTCTCACTGCCCCCTGGTCAAAAGGGCCATCTGAAACAAGTGTAAAATCCAGAAAGGCAGGACAGGTCATGGAGAACAGGGAGCCTTGTTATGCTGATGGGCGGGATGTAAATTGCCAACAGCCAATCTGGAGAAATGTATGGTGTTTCCTGAAACACGTAGGAAACAAAGCAACACAGCCTATGGCACTTCCACTTATGGTCCTATAGCTCAGGGAAATTAAAATCAAAAACACACATCCACCCCTAAATTTGGGACGGCTCTGTTTAAAAGAACCTCGTCTACGGTACAAGTTAAATATCCGAGAAATCAAAAAATGGATAAAGAAATTGTGGTATGTGCGTACAATGGAATATCACTCAGCAATGAGATCTACGTCATCAGGCCCGCAGCGGCATAATGAGTGGATTCAGGAACGTCGATTCTACGAGAAATAAGTCACACAGAAAAAGAAACATCATAAGATATCACTAATACACGGAACGTAAACTTGGCTACACAAGAACTGAATTAGAAAACAGAACAGGGTCTCAAATTTAGAAAACCAACTTATGCTTGCTTATGGGGAAAGGTGAGTTGGGGTGCTGCATAAAACCAGAGATTGAAATTAGCACAGATACCGTTCCATAAGCCAAATATATTATAGACAAGACGTACTCCTTGCTCAACGAAATGGACTCAACACCCCATATTCAACGCCTGGGAATATACCTGACAAGTAAGAATCTTAAGACCCATGGATTTATATGTCTCCATAAGAAAATGAAGCGTGTGTACAGCGGCCTGAATGCAGCAGTTAAAATCCGATAAATCCCATTATCAAAATAAATTTCACAAACACAACACAATGACAGTGAAATAGAGAGCAATTCTTAAATAGTTCATTCAGGGCTTGTGATGCAACCTGGATTTACCACATACGACCAGAGCTGGGTGAGACATAAGGCTGGACACTTCGGTCTGATAGCACTGGTGAGGTTCGGTGAGCAAACGCAGACCCTTTGAAGTCATACTGCATGGTACCCATTCCATGGGTCCCAACTCTCCAGGTTTAAGGGATTCTTCCTTCTGCTACAACATGCATGGGAAACCCAGAGTATGGTCCACCGTGTGATTGGGAAACGTTTTCAAATGCATCTCATGTTTCGTCCCATGGTACTCGGGTTCACCGTTCCAGATGCTTTACTAACACTCTCCCCACTTGGAGAGTCAGTGCCTTTAACGTCCTGTTTGGCACAGTTTGCAATTTCTGCGCAAGAGGAACAAGAATAGGGAGAACCAATGAGAGACTAGCTGTAGGTGTCTGCACGGGCAAATGGAACGCTCATTTCCCACCAGGAAGAGGGATTATCCAAAGGCTCAGCATGCCCTGCCGGAACCAGATTAGGGCCTGAAGCAATCCTGCGGTTTTGCGGCCAGCTCACAAGAAAGCGAGTTGAAGAAAGGAGCTCAGGGGCACTGTAATTCACAAACCTGCAGAGTTATGAATGACAGCTATCGTCCAAAAGTGTATTGAAGTAAGTCTTCGAAGAGGACTTGAAAGCGGGGCAGAATTTCAGGAAAACGATTTCAGGGGGTAGACTGGAATTGCACTTAAAGCATAGGAAAAGATGCAGAATGTCGACAGTGATGCACTTGGCCAAAAAGGGCGTATGCGTTTTTCCTGAATATATTCAGGAAAAAACACATACGCACTTTTTGGCCAACCAAGAAAGCGTGTAAAGGAAATCTGCACTACAATGTAGTCTCACTGCCCCCCGGTCAAAAGGGCCATCTGAAAAAGGTGTAAAATCCAGAAAGGAAGCACAGGTCATGGAGAACAAGGAGCCTTGTTATGCTGATAGGCGGGATGTAAATTGCCAACAGCCACTCTGGAGAAGTGTATGGTGTTTCCTGAAACACGTAGGAAACACAGCAACACAGCCTATGACACTGCCCTTATGGTCATATAGCTTAGGGAAATTAAAATCAAAAAAACACAGCCACCCCAAAGTTTTGGACGGCTCTGTTTACAAGAACCTCGTCTTTGGTACAAGTTAAATATCCGAGAAAGCAAAAAATGGATAAAGAAGTTGTGGTACGTACGTACAATGGAATATCACTCAGCAATGAAATCTATGTCATCAGGCCCGTAGCGGCATAATGACTGGATTCAGGTAGGATGATTCTACGAGAAATAAGTCACACAGAGAAAGAAACATGATAAGATATCACTAATACATGGAATGTAAACTTGACTACACATGAACTGAATTACAAAACAGAACAGGGTCTCAAATTTAGAAAACCAACTTATGCTTGCTTATGGGGAAAGGTGAGTTGGGGTGCTGCATAAAATCAGAGATTGAAATTAGCGCAGATACCGTTCCATAAGCCAAATATATAATAGACAAGACCTACTGTTGCTCAACGAAATGGAGTCATCACCCCATATTCAACACCTGGGAATATACCTGACATGTAAGAATCTTAAAACACATGGATTTATATGTCTCCATAAGGAAATCAAGCATGTGTACAGCGGCCTAAACGCAGCAGTGAAAATCCGATAAATCCCATTATCAAAATAAATTTCAGAAACAAAACACAATGACAGTGAATTAGAGAGCAATTCTTAAATAATTCATTCAGGGCTTGTGATGCAACCTGGATTTACCACATCTACACCCAGAGCTGGGTGAGACATAAGGCTGGACACTTCGGGCTGATAGCATTGTTGAGGTACGGTGAGCAAACGCAGACCCTTTGAAGTCATACTGCATGGTACCCATTCCATGGGTCCCAAATCTCCAGGTTTAAGGGATTCTTCCTTTAGCTAAAACATGCATGGGAAACACAGAGTATGGTCCACCGTGTGATGGGGAAATGTTTTCAAATGCATCTCAGTTTTCGTCCCCTGGTACTCGGGTTCAACATTCCAGATGCTTCACTAACACTCTCCCCACTTGGAGAGTCAGTGCCTTTAACGTCCTGTTTGGCACAGTTTGCAATTTCTGCGCAAGATGAACAGGAATAGGCAGAACCAAGGAGAGACTAGCTGTAGGTGTCTGCACAGGCAAATGGAACGCTCATTTCCCACCAGGAAGAGGAATTAACCAATGGCTCAGCATGCCGTGCCAGAACCAGATTAGGACGTGAAGAAATCCTGCGATTTTGCCGACAGCTCACAAGAAAGTGAGTTGAAGAAAGGAGCTCAGGTGCACTGTAATCCACAAAGCTTCAGAGTTATAAATGACAGCTATCGTCCAAATATATATTGAAGGAAGTCAGCGAAGAGGACTTGAAAGTGGGGCTGAATTGCAGGAAAAAGATTTCATGGGTAGACTGGAATTGCATTTAAAGCATAGGAAAAGAGGCAGAAGGTCGTCAATGGTGCACTTTGCCAAGAAGTGCGTATGCGTTTTTTCCTGAAAATATACAGGAAAAAACGCATACGCCCTTTTTGGCCAACCAAGCAAGCATGTTAAAGAAATCTGCACTACAATGAAGTCTCACTGCCCCGCAGTCAAAAGGGCCATCTGAAAAAAGTGTAAAATCCAGAAAGGCAGCAGAGGCCATGGAGAACAGGGAGAAGTGTTATGCTGATGGGCGGGAGGTAAATTGCCAACAGCCACTATGGAGAAGTGTATAGTGTTTCCTGAAACACGTAGGAAACAATGCAACACAGCCTATGGCACTTCCACTTATGGTTCTATAGCTTAGGGAAATTAAAATCAAAAACACACAGCCACCCCAAAGTTTGGGACGACTCTGTTTACAAGAACCTCGTCTACGGTACAAGTTAAATATCCAAGAAAGCAAAAAATGGATAAAGAAGTTGTGGTACGTACGTACAATGGAATATCACTCAGCAATGAAATCTACGTCATCAGGCCCATAGCGGCATAATGAGTGGATTCAGGTACGATGATTCTAAGTGAAATAAGTCACACAGAAAAAGGAACATCATAAGATATCACTACTACACGGAATGTAAACTTGGCTACACATGAACTGAATTACAAAACAGAACAGGGTCTCAAATTTAGAAAACCAACTTATGCTTGCTTATGGGGAAAGGTGAGTTGGGGTGCTGCATAAAACCAGAGATTGAAATTAGCACAGATACCGTTCCATAAGCCAAATATATAATAGACAAGTCCTACTCCTTGCTCAACGAAATGGACCCAACACCACATATTCAACGCCAGGGAATATACCAGACAAGTAAGAATCTTAAAACCCATGGATTTATATGCCTGCATATGGAAAGCAAGCGTGTGTACAGTGGCCTAAACGCAGCAGTGAAAATTCGATAAATCCCATTATCAAAATAAATTTCAAAAACAAATCACAATGACAGTGAAATAGAGAGCAATTCTTAAATAATTCATTCAGGGCTTGTGATGCAACCTGGATTTACCACATCTACACCCAGAGCTGGGTGAGACATAAGGCTGGACACTTCGGGCTGATAGCATTGGTGAGGTTCGTTGAGCAAACGCAGACCCTTTGAAGTCATACTGCATGGTACCCATTCCATGGGTCCCAACTCTCCAGGTTTAAGGGATTCTTCTTTCAGCTAAAACATGCATGGGAATCCCAGACTATGGTCCACCGTGTGGTTGGGAAACGTTTTCATATGCATCTCAGTTTTCGTCCCCTGGTACTCGGGTTCACCATTCCAGACGCTTTACTAACACTCTCCCCACTTGGAGAGTCAGTGCCTTTAACCTCCTGTTTGGCACAGTTTGCAATTTCTGCGCAAGATGAACAGGAATAGGGAGAATCAATGAGAGACTAGCTGTAGGTGTCTGCACGGGCAAATGGAACGCTCATTTCCCACCAGGAAGAGGAATTAAACAAAGGCTCAGTGTGCCCTGCCGGAAAGAGATTAGGGCCTGAAGCAATCCTGCGGTTTGCAGCCAGCTCACAAGAAAGCGAGTTGAAGAAAGGAGCTCAGGGACACTGTAATTCACAAAACTGCAGACTTATGAATGACAGCTCTCGTCCAAAAATGTATTGAAGTAAATCTTCGAAGAGGACTTGACAGCGGGGCAGAATTTTAGGAAAAGGATTTAAGGGTTAGGCTGGAATTGCACTTAAAGCATAGGAAAAGAGGCAGAGTGTCGACAATGATGCACTTGGCCAAAAATGGCATATGCGTTTTTTCCTGAATATATTCAGGAAAAAACGTATACGCCCTTTTTGGCCAACCAAGCAAGCGTGTAAAGGAAATCTGCACTACAATGAAGTCTCACTGCCCCCGGTCAAAAGGGCCATCTGAAAAAAGTGTAAAATCCAGAAAGGCAGGACAGGCCATGGAGAAGAGGGAGCCTTGTTTTGTTGATGGGCAGGATATAAATTGCCAACTGCCACTCTGGAGAAGTGTATGGTGTTTCCTGAAACACCTAAAAAACAAAGCGATGTTGCCTACGGCACTTCCACTTATTGTTCTAGAGTTTAGGGAAATTAAAATCAAAAACACACAGCCACCCCAAAGATTCGGGTGGCTGTGTTTACAAGAACCTCGTCTACGGTACAAGTTAAATGTCCCACAATGTGAAAAATGGATAAAGAAGTTGTGATACATACGTACAATGGAATATCACTCAGCAATGAAATCTATGTCATCAGGCCTGTTGCAGCATAATGAGTGCATGCAGCTACGATGATTCTAAGTGAAATTAGTCACACAGAGAAAGAAACATCATAAGATATCACTAATAGACGGAATGTAAACTTGGCTACACATGCACTGAATTACAAAACAGAACAGGGTCTCAAATTTAGAAAACCAACTTATGCTTGCTTAAGGGGAAATGTGAGTTGGGGTGCTGCATAAAACCAGAGATTGAAATTACCACAGATACCCTTCCATAAACCAAATATATTAGAGTCAAGGCCTACTCCTTGCTCAACGAAATGGACACAACACCACATATTCCACGCCTAGGAATATACCTGACTAGTAAGAATCTTAAAACCCATGGATTTATATGTCTACGTAAGAGAATCAAGTGTGTGTACAGCGGCATTAATGCAGTAGTGAAAATCCGATAAATCCAGTTATCAAAATAAATTACAAAAACAAAACACAATGACAGTGAAATAGAGAGCAATTCTTAAATAATTCATTCAGGGCTTGTGATGCAACCTGGATTTACCACATCTACACCAAGAGCTTGGTGAGACATAAGGCCGGACACTTCGGGCTGATAGCATTTGTGAGGTTCGGTGAGCAAACGCAGACCCTTTGAAGTCATACTGCATGGTACTCATACCATGGGTCCCAGCTCTCCAGGTTTAAGGGATTCTTCCTTCAGCTAAAACATGCATGGGAAACCCAGAGTATGGCCCACCGTGTGACTGGTAAACATTTTTAAATGCATCTCAGTTTTCGTCCCCTGGTACTCGGGTTCACCATTCCAGAACCTTTTCTAACACTCTCCCAGCTTGGAGAGTCAGTGCCTTTAACCTCCTGTTTGGCACAGTTTGCAATTTCTGCGCAAGATGAACAGGAATAGGGAGAACCAATGAGAGACTAGCTGTAGGTATCTGCATGGGCAAATTTAACGCTCCTTTACCACTAGGAAGAAGAAATAGCCAAAAGCTCAGCATGCCGTGCCAGAACCAGATTAGGGCCTGAAGCAATCCAGTGGTTTTGCGGCCAGCTCACAAGAAAGCGAGTTGAAGAAAAGAGCTCAGGGCCACTGCCATTCACAAATCTGCAGAGTTATAAATGACAGCTGTCGTCCAAAAATATTTGAAGGAAGGCTGCGAAGAGGACTTGAAAGTGGGGTAGAATTCCAGGAATACGATTTCAGGAGGTAAACGGGAAGTCCTTTGAAAGCATAGTAAAAGAGGCAGAACCTCGACAATGATTCCCTTGGTCAAAATGGCATATGTGATTTTTCCAGGGCCGTCATTCAACAGGGTAGGAGGCCCAGCATGCTTCAGTGGCCAACAGAGGCTCCACGTCGCCAAGGCGATGTGAGCCAACCAGGCAGGAGTTACCTCACATCAGAGGGCCCACCTCACAGAAGGGTAAGGTACCCAGCCAGGAGCAGACTCTCACCAGAGTGCCCACATCAGCTAGGGTCTGGGAACCAGGCAGGAGTGTCCTCACACCCGTGGCGCCACATCATCGAAAGTTGAGGTACCCAACACATGTTGTCTCAAACCAGAGGACCCACATCACCATGGGTCTCGGATCGAGTCAGGCAGGAGTAGCCTCACAACACAGGGCCAATAGAATAAAACAGCTGAGGAATCCTGCAGTGTGAACCTCCCAGCAGGTGGCACAGAGCACCGAGTCTATGTGATCCAGGCCGCAGTGAACTCACAGCAGTGGGCCCACATCATGAAACTGTGAGCAACCCAGCCGTTGGGACCTCAGAACAGAAGGCCCACATTCCCATGGGGTTGGGAACATGGCACGAGTGTCCTCACACCACTTAGCACGTATCAGAAAATGTGGGAACCCAGCAGTTAGGGCCTGACGCCAGAGGGCCCTCATCACGGAGGGGAGGAGGCTCCCAGCAGGCTCCAACTGACACAAGAGGGCCGACGTTGCAAAGGCGGGGTGTGCCAGCCAGGCAGGAGTGACCTCACAGCAGAGGGCCCACCTCACAGAATGGTGAGGAACCCAGCCAGGATCACACTCTCACCAGAGGACCCACATCACCAAGGGGATAGGAACCAGGCAGGAGTGTCCTCACACCAGTGGGGCCACATTATAGAAAGGTGAGGAACCCAGCACATGTGGCCTAAACCAGAGGACCCACATTTCCAAGGTGCTCCGAGTGAGGCAGGCAGGAGTAGCCTAACAACACAGGGCCCACAGAATAAAAAATGTGAGGAATCCAGCAGTTTGAACCTCCCAGCAGGTGGCCAAGAGCACAGAGTCTATGGGATCCAGGCCACAGTGAACTCACAGCAGAGTGCCCACATCATGAAATTGTGAGCAACCCAGCCGGTGGGACCTCAAAGCAGAAGGCCCACATCCCCATGGGGATGGGAACCTCGCAGGAGTGTCCTCGCACAACTTAGAACATATCAGAAAATGTGGGAACCCAGCAGTTAGGGCCTGACGCCAGAGGGCCCTCATCACCGAGGAGAGGAGGCTACCAGCAGGCTCCAAATGCCACCAGAGGGCCGACGTCACCAAGGCAACGGGAGAAAGCCAGGCAGGAGTTACCTCACAGCAGAGGGCCCACCTCACAGAAGTGTGAGGAACCCAACCAGGATCAGACTCTAACCAGAGGGCCCACATCACCAAGGGGATGGAAACCAGGCAGGAGTGTCCTCACACCAGTGGGGCCACATCAGCGAAAGGTGAGGAACACAGCATATGTGGCCTCAAACAAGGGGACACACATCATGAAAGGGCTGGGAGTGAGGCATGCAGGAGGAGACTCACAACAGAGGGCCCATAGAATAAAAAAGGTGAGGAACCCCGCAGTTGGAAGCTCCAAGCAGGTGGCCCAGAGCACCGAGGCTATGGGATCCATGCCGGAGTGAACTCACAGTAGACGGCCCACATTCTGACACTGTGAGCAACCCAGCTGTTGGGACCTCAGAGCAGAAAGCCCACATCCCCATGGGGATGGGACGCTGGCAGGAGTGTACTCGCACGACAGGCCGCACATCAGAAAATTTTGGGAGCCCATGAGTTAGGGCCTGATGCCAGAGGGTCCTCATTACCGAGGGGAGGAGACTCCCAGCAGGCACCAACTCCCAACTGAGGGCGCACATCTCCAAGGTGACGTGTGACAGCCAGGAAGGAGTGACCTCACAGCAGAGGGCCCACCTCCCAGAAGTGTGAGGAATACAGTCAGGATCAGACTCTCACCAGAGGGCCCCCATCACCAAGGGGGTGGGAACCAGGCAGGAGTGTCCTCACACCAGTGGGACCACATCAATAAAGGTGAGGAAACCAGCACAGGTGGCCTCAAACCAGAGGACCTACATCAAAAAGGGGCTGGGAGTGAGTTAGGAAGGAGGAGCATGAAAACACAGGACCCAAAGAATAGAAAAGGTAAGGAATCCAGCAGTTGGAACCTCCCAGCAGGCGGCTCAGAGCACAGAGTCTATGGGATCTAGGCCTGAGTGAACTAACACCAGAGAGCCAACATCATGAAACGGTGAACAACACAGGTGTTGGGACTTAGAGCAAAAGGCCCACATGCCCATGGGGATGGGAACCTGGCAGGAGTGCCCTCGCACCACTTAGCACGTATCAGAAAATGTGTGAACCCAGCAGTTAGGGCCTGATGCCAGAGGGCCTCATCACCGAGGGAAGGAGGCTCCCAGCAGGCTCCAACTGCCACCAGAGGGCCGACGTCACCAAGGCGGGGTGTGCCACCCAGGCAAAAATGACCTCAGAGAAGAGGGTCCACCTCACAGAAGTGTGAGGAACCCAACCAGGATCAGACTCTCGCCGGAGGGACCACATCACCAAGGGGATGGGAAGCAGGCAGGAGTGTCCTCACACCAGTGGGGCCACATCATCAAAAGATGAGGAACCCATCACATGTGGTCTCAAACCAGAGGACACACATCACCAAGGGGCTGGGAGTGAGGCAGGTGTCTGGAGAGGCACATTTAACTCTAATTTCCCACCAGGAAGAGGAATTAACCAAAGGCTCAGAGTGCCGTGCCACACCCTGATTACGGCCTGAAGCAAACCTGCGGTTTTGTGGCCAGCTTTCAAGGAAGCGAGTTAAGAAAGCAAATCATGGGCGCTGTAATTCACAAACCTGCAGAGTTATAAATGACAGCTATTGGCAAAAATATATTGAAGTAAGTCTGCAAAGAGGACTTGAAAACGAGGCAGAATTGCAGGAATCATATATCAGGAGGTAGATTGGAATTGCATTTAAAGCATGTGAAAAGCGGCAGATCTTTGACAGTGATGCACTTGGACAAAAAGCGCGTATACATTTTTTTCCTGAATATATTCAGAAAAAACGCATATGCCCTTTTTTTGCCAACCAAGCACTCCAGCAATGGAAATCCGCACTACAATGAAGTCTCATTTCCCATTCGTCAAAAGGGCCATCTGAAAAAAGTGTAAAAACCAGAAACACAGGACAGGCCATGGAGAACAGGGAGCCTTGTTATGCTGATGGGTGGGATGTAAACTGCCAACAGACACTCTGGAGATGTTTATGGTGTATCCTGAAACATCTGAAAAACAAAGCTACAGAGCCTAGGGCACTTCCACTTTTGGCCCTATAGCTTAGGAAAATTAAAATCAACAAGACACAGCCAACACAAAATTTAGGCCTGCTGTGTTTACAAGAACCTCGAGTCCAGTACAAATTAAATATCCCAGAAAGAAAAAAATGGATAAAGAAGTTGTGCTACCTACGTACAATGGAATATCACTCAGCAATGAAATCAATGTCATCAGGCCTGTAGCAGCAAATTGAGTGGATTTAGGTATGATGATTCTAAGAGAAATATGTCACACACAGAAAGATAATTATCATAAGATATCACTAATAGAGGGAGTGTAAACTTGGCTACACATAAACTAAATTACAAAACCGAACAGAGTCTCACATTTAGATAAAAAACTTATGCTTCCTTAAGGGGAAAGTTGAGTTAGGGTGCTGTATAAAACCAGAGATAGAAATTAGCACACATACCGTTCCATAAGCTAAATATGTAATAGACAAGACCTACTCTTTGCTCAACGAAATAGACTCCTCCATGGTGTATCACCTCACACCTGTTAGAACGGGTATCATCAGAATATCTACAAACAACAAATGTTGGAATGGGTGTGGAGATAAGGAACCCTCTTCCACTATTGTTGGGAATGTAAATTGATACAGTCACTGTGGAGAACATTATGGAGTTTCTTATAAAACTAAGAATAGAATTACCATATGATACAGCAATCCCAGTACTAGGCATATACCCAGACAAAACCATAAATCAAAAAGAGACATTCACCGCAATGTTCATTGCATCACTATTTACAATATCCAGGTAATGGAAGCAACCTAATTGCCCACAGACAGACGAATGCATAAAGATGTGGTACAAGTATAAAATGGAATATTACTAAGCCATATAAAGGAATGAAATTGGGTCATTTGTAGAGATGTTGATGGATCTAGAGACTGTCATACAGAGTGAAGTAAGTCAGAAAGAGAAAAACAAATCTTGTATATTAATGCATATATGTGGAACCTAGAAAAATTGTACAGATGAACCGTTTTGCAAGGCAAAAATACAGCAACAGATGTAGACAACAAACGTAAGGACACCAAGGGGGGAAAGCTGTTGGGGTTGGTGGTGGGAGGAGTTGAGATATTGGGATTGGCATGTATACATTTATATGTAGAAAAGAGATAACCAAAAAGAACCTGCTTTATAAAAAAATAAAATAAAATTCAAAGTTAAAAAAATAAAATTAAAAAAATTAAAACAGAAAAAATATTCTTCCCTTCACATACATGTATTTATATGAATAAATTATTTCCATGTTTATATCTGTAAATACAAAAAAGAGGAATAAAATCTACCTTGAACCAAAAATGAAAAAAAGAAAAAAAAACAGAACCCACAAGTTACACAGAGGAAAACCGTATCAGGCCATTGCTCCAGTTGTAAACAATTCTGTAGTTGGTCAGTGGTGGGGAATCATCTCCCATTCAGCCAGCAGGCCCCACGCAACAAGCGTCCTCATTGCAAAGCTGGTGGACCGTGCCAAGGCATCTGTGAGTAAACGTGGGCCGAGACCCAGGCCAGCTGCTGCTGAAATGTTCCCACCCTTCCCAGGTAAAACACCTGAATATGTACAAGGACTTGAAAGCCTAGAGGAAGGGCCATGGAGCCACATGAGCGACAGCATGCCAGCCGACTTGGTGCCTGCAGGCCAGCCAGGATGGTCCTGGCCCTGGGTACTCTTCTGGAAGCTTTCCATTTCCCTGCCTGAGATACCCCTGGTGTCCCGGCCCCCACTGCTTTCTTCCTTCCTCACCTCTGCCCAGGGAGAAATTCCAGCGGCAGGTATGGGTGACACGTCCTCTTCTTTAGCAGGTGGCATCTTGGCAAATTCTGCAGAAAGTCCAGCAGAGCCCCACTCACACTGGGCCAACCACAAAGCCGTGGCCTCTCACTCCGTCCCACCAGCCCAGCCCCGAGACTGCTGACTGGGCAGAGAAAATGGCGTCAGGCACAGCTGCAGGGGCTCTTGCTGCCTGGAGCGGTGTTTATATTGATCTCAACACAGGCACACCTGGGGAGGGCTGGCCGGCATGGTCAGGCTTCCCAGGCCAGCCAATAATCACCCCTCAGGGGCTCACAGTTGCCGAAAATGGAAATTTCTGAATCGGCCAGGTCCAAGGAACAGGTGTGGGCTCCTGAGAGTCAGGATAGACAAGGGGCTGCAGCTCTGGCTTGTTTTCTAATTATATTATCTGGCCCATGAGTGGGAGACAACTTCAAGAAAACCCTCTCCTAATGAGAGGAACCCAGGAGTCAGGGAGAGGAGGGGTGGGTGGTGGGTGGAGACAGAGACCTGGTGCCCCGGGTGCAGTGGAAGTCTCTGGAAGACCAGGTGGAGGGAGGCCACACAGAGTGATGCCCAGGGTCACAGACCTGTCGGAGCTGCTGTTTGTTAGTTCAAGTCCTGCTCTGAGGTGCTCTGTGTCAGATCTGAGTGACAGGTGAGCTGGGAGTGCTCTGCAATGAGGGCGATGTGCACGGTTCCTGTGTGCCCAGCCCTGCCACGGTAACTGCAAGGGTAGCTCTGTATCCTGGCAGGGGCCTGACCACGAGAGCCCCGTGGTCTGGGGTGGGGGTAGGGTACCTGCGCAGGTGATCTCCATATCCTGGGACTGGCCTGATCTCGAGAGTCCCATGGGCTGCTGGAGTCCTGGTAAAGGATGTCAGGACAGTCAGTGAAGCCACTGAGGATATACCTCCAGTAGTTCCTAAATCCTACACCCTGCTGGTCATTCTACCAACCACCAGGACATGGTATTCTGTATTAGTCTTCAATGATGCCTTCTTTTGTATTCCATTAGTGTCAGAGTCACAAGAAATTTTGGCTTGTGAGTGGCAGGACTCAACATACAACTAAAACAATACTTCTGGGCCGTCTTGCCCCAAGGGTTCAAAAATTCCCACACCATCTTTGGGGAAAGCTCAGCTAAAGACCTAAAAGTTCTACCACTGGAAAAGGAAACACTCCTTCAATATGCAGACGACATTCTGATCACCAGCCCTACTAAGGAGACCTCTGAACTACCAAGCCAATAAAGGATACAAGTTGTCCAAGAAAAAGCTCAAATATCACAGACTACGGCAACCTGCCTGGGCTTCATTCTCACAGAAGGTCAGAGAAGCCCATCCCAGGAAAGGGAAGAAACAATTTACAGCCTTACCCATATCTAAAACTAGAAGACAGCTTAGGGGTTCCCGGGGAGGCCAGGGTTTGCTGCTTCTGGATCCCTAACTACAGGCTACTAGCTGGGCCTCTATATGAAACACTGAAAGGAAAAGATGATGATCCTTTTGAATAGAATCCAGAAGTGGCCTTTCAAGAATGGAAAGAGCAGTCAATTCAGACCCTTGCCCTGGAACTCCCTAATTTAGCTAAACCCTTTGATCTTTACATTCCTGGTGAAAAGTGAATCGCCATTGGAGTATTAGTGCAAAAACTGGGACCACTTGAAATGGAACAATGCAAGAATGCCATCCAGGTAGGATAAACTACAGTCACCAAGGGGCTTGGCCCACTGCCACATCTGGCCAAGATACTGGCGGTATCTAAAAACCTGGAAATCAGCAGCCCTAAAGGCCACCTCCCTCCTAAGGGAAAAGGACCCCACGTGGTGATCCTAACCCCCAACCATGCCCTGAAGTTGCAGGGTTTGCTCCGTGGGCACACTTACCTCGAGTGAGGAGGCCCTCCAGCTCCAACCTCCAGAGACATAACCGGGGGCAACGGGGCACCATGACGACTCATGTGACCATCACTTGACCTGGAGTTTCTCTCATAAAACAACAAGAGTGTGTCCCAAAAGAGTAGACTACTGCTTGCAGGACTTACTGCACCCAGAGCGGACCTAATAATCTTGGCAGGGGAACCGTATATCACGCTGTCACCATAGAAAAGCCTACGGACACTGTGATAATGGTGGCCAATAAGACCGGCTGGACTCCTGTTTACTTCAAAAGGCTGTTGACTCAGTGGCCATCATGGTCCTTCATCACCAGTGACCCTGGACTGTCTGGGAGTTGAGCGGACAGGGTCCTGACACCTGGTGCTGTTTTTACGTTAATTCAGGGGCCTAATTGAAGAAAGCGCAGACTACTGGTCAGAGCATCTAGGCTGGCAGAAACGGTCAGCCTAAAGTGGCCGAACAAGTGCGGGGCAGGGTGAAACTGGGCCTCACAGCATCACTGCACATCTCCTTCCTGGACCCTTAAAGGTCATTAGAATCTATAACACTTCCAATACTGGTGCTCAGGCGGACGAGCAGGGAGGCAGGAGGCCTGGGGACAATCAACGTCAACTGGAGGCTGCTGGGGAGAAGTTCTGACCCTCACCCACGAGTATGAGGGCTCCTAACTCAGCACTCAGCAGCTACAGAAGAAGGGTCTGCACCCTCAGCACTCCAAGGATGAGGAAGGGGACAAAAGGCAGAAGAGGGGATTGTCCCAGGCAAAGCCCCTTAAAAATCCCTGGGAGATAAAAATAGAATCTGTGCAATAAAACAAAGTCTAACCTTTTTTATCCTTTGTGCTTTGTCTAATTTCACGTGCTCCTAGGGTCCTGCATACAGAGGTTCCACACCCGGCACTTCAGACCAAAATTCCTAGTGCAGAATGGCTGGGTCGACACATCAGCTCCTGGGGCCCAGTGCAGACTCCGTGATATAGAGCCTGAACTGCAGCCAACCGAGCCTTCGAGAGCTCCGCCACTCCCTCCCACTGACTCTGACAGGATCTCTACACAGCAGCCCAGCCCACAGCCCACAGGGTAGCACATGCTCTCACCTCTCCATTCTCTGATCAAAATATAAAGTTTCCTTTGCTTCTGAACCAAACTCAGTCTCGATCTGTTGGCTCCAATGACACCAGGCAGGGGGACACTTGTTGGGGTCCACTCTGGAGGATCAGTAACAGAAATTGAGAACATTGTAACTTCAATGAACAGATGTGTGAGCCAAACTGTAATTAACATAGAACAGTGTATAAGGCTCGGGTAAAATAAGATGTTTCTAACACTTCCATTTGATATTTCCATCACTTTATTATAAGCAAGTTCAGTGAAAGGTTTGTCTTATTTGTCAGGTCAATACTAGAGAAACGAAGTGATTTCTTTCCAAGGATGTACATCTAATAATCTTGGTTAAAGCTTCAATCTTGTTTTAAATGCTTTTCCATTGAAAATGATACCTCTCTTTCAGCTCCCCCATTTCTGAGAAGTATAAAATCTTATAATTTATTATTACCAAAGGGGAAAGGTGGGAGGAGGGATAAATTAACAGTTTGGGATTAACACATACACACTGCTATGTATAAAATCGATCATCAACAAGGAACTACTGTACAGCACAGGGAACTACACTCAATATTTTGCAATAACCTATAAGGGGAAATAATCTGAAAAAAGAAGAGATATTTTTATTGACATCATCTATTAATGACAGTTAAAATGGAACCTAACGGAAGCCGGTGGTGAGTGCTTCTGACCCTGAAGACTTCAATCATCTAAAGTTTGGACTCTGCCTACTTCCCAAGGCCCTTAATGAACATATGTGTAGCCGTAGCTTAAAAAATTCCCCAGTTTGGGTTGTGGAGAGACAGTGATTTTGAAAAAGCCCTGGTGTTCTCCTCACATGAATGGGACACTTCCTACAGCTAAAATATGCCTGTCACACCCAGAAGATGGTATACCGTCTGATCGGGAAGAGTTTGGAAAAGGCATCTCATCTCCTCATCTCCTGGTGCTCGGGTTCACCCCTCCAGCGTCTTTACGAACAGTCTTCCCACTTGGAGATGTCAGCACTGTCAACATCCTGTTGCATAAAGTTTGGAATTTGTCCAGAGGATGAAGCGGAAGGAGGAGGAACATTGACTGGCAAGTCCTAGGTGTTCGGACAGGCACATGTCACTCTCATTTCCAATCAGGAAGACGAATTGACCAAAGGTTAGGGTTGCCCATGGTAACAGAATAGGGCTTGAGGAAATTCCGCTGCTTTGTGGCCAGTTCCCATAAACACAATTTGAAAAATGGAACTCAGGGGCACTAAAATTCACGAAACTGCAGAGTTGAAAATATCTATCACTGAAAAATGTCTTGAGGAAAGTCAGAGAAAAGGACTTGTAAGCAATGGAGAATGGCAGGAAAGGGATTGGAAGAGGTAGAAAGGACTCGCCATTAAGCACAAGAAAAGGGGTTGAACATTGCCAACACTGCAGTTGGCCAAAAAGTGTATATGCGTTTTTTTCTGTATATATTCAAGAAAAGGGCATACACTTTTTAGCCAACCAAACAGGTGGGCACTGGAAATCAATACTACAAAAGATATCACTTCGCATCAGTCAGAAGAGCCTTCCTCATAAAGTGTAAACACCAGAAATGCAGGACAGGGCAAGGAGAAAAGGGAGCCCTGTGAGGCTTATAGTGGAAACGTATATTGCCAACGGTCACTCTGGAGAAGTGTATTGTGTTTACTAAAGCATCTAAAAAATGAGCTACAGGGCACAGGGCACTAGCACTCATGGACGTATATCTTGGGAAAAACAAAAATCGAGAGGACTCAGGCACCCCAATATTTACCGCCTCTCAGTTTAAAAGATCCTCGACTAGGATATAACTTAAATGTCTCTGGAGGGAAAAAATGGATAGAGATGTGGTACTTATGTAGACCGGAATTTTACTCAGCCTGGAAATCAAAGAAATACGGCCAGTTGTAACAACTCCAGAGGAGTTAAGTATGATCGTTCGAAGTCACATAATTCAAAAGAAAAAGACACACAACATAGGATATCATTTAAAGCAACATAAGATATCACTAATACACGGAATGTAAACTTGGCTACACATGAACTGAAATACAAAACAGAACAGGTTCTGAAATTAGGAACCCAACTTATGCTTGCTAATGGGGAAAGGTGAGTTGGGATGCTGCATAAAACCAGAGATTGAAATTAGTACAGATACCGTTCCATAAGCCAAATGTGTAATAGTCAAGAGCTACTCGCTGCTCAACGAAATGGACTCAACACTCCATATTCAACGCCTAGGAATATACCTGACTAGTAAGAATCTTAAAACCCATGGATTTATATGTCTCCGTAAGAGAATCAACGTGTGTACAGCGGCATAAACGCAGCAGTGAAAATCCGATAAATCCCATTATCAAAATAAATTTCAAATACAGAACACAATGAGAGTGAAATAGGGAGCAATTATTAAATAATTAATTCAGGGCTTGTGATGCAACCTGGATTTACCACATCTACACCCAGAGCTGGGTGAAACATAACGCTGCACACTTCGGGCTGATAGCATTGGTGAGGTTCCGTGAGCAAATGCAGACCGTATGAAGTCATACTGCATGGTACCATTCCATGGGTCCCAACTCTCCAGGATTAAGGGATTCTTCCTTCCGTTAAAACATGCATGGGAAACCCAGAGTAACGTCCTCCCTGTGAGTGGGAATCGTTTTCAAATGCATCACAGTTTTCGTCCCCTGGTACTCGGGTTCACCATTCCACACGGTTTACTAACACTCTCCCCACTTGGAGAGTCAGTGCCTTTAACCTCCTGTTTGGCACAATTTGAAAATTCTGTGCAAGATGAATAGGAAAAGTGAGAACCAATGAGATACCAGCTGTAGGTGTCTGCACGGGCAAATGTAACACACATTTCCCACCAGGAAGAGGAATTAACCAAAGGTTCAGCATGCTGTGCCGGAACCAGATTAGGGCCTGAAGCAATCCTGCGGTTTTGCGCCCAGCTCACAGGAAAGCGAGTTGAAGAAAGGGGCTCAAGGACACTGTAATTCACAAACCTGCAGAGTTATAAATGACAGCTATCGTCCAAAAATATATTGAAGGAAGGCTGCGAAGAGGACTTGGAAGTTGGGCAGAAATTCAGGAAAACGATTTCAGGGGGTAGACTGGAATTGCACTTAAAGCATAGGAAAGAGGCAGAACGGCGAGAATGATGCACTTGGCCTAAAACGGCGTATGCGTATTTTTCTGAATATATTCAAGAAAATACGCATACGCCCTTTTTGGCCAACCAAGCAAGCATGTTAAAGAAATCTGCACTACAATGAAGTCTCACTGCCCCCCGCTCAAAAGGGCCATCTGAAAAAAGTATAAAATACAGAGGGGCAGGACAGGCCATGGAGAACAGGGAGCATTGTTATGCTGATGGGCGGGATGTGAATTGCCAACAGCCACTCTGGAGAAGTGTATTGTGTTTCCTGAAACACATAAATAACAAAGCAACACAGCCTATGGCACTTTCGCTTATGGTCCTATAGTTAGGGAAATTAAAATAAAAACCACACAGCCACCCCAACGTTTGGAACGGCTCTGTTTACAAGAACCTCGTCTACGGTACAAGTTAAATATCGCAGAGAGCGAAAAATGGATAAAGAAGTTGTGGTACGTACGTACAATGGAATATCACTCAGCAATGAAATCTATGTCATCAGGACCATAGCGGCATAATGCGTGGATTCAGGTACGATGATCCTAAGTGAAATAGGTCACACAGAAAAACAAACATCATAAGATATCACTAATACACGGAATGTAAACTTGGCTACACATGTACTGAATTACAAAACAGAACAGGGTCTCCAATTTAGAAAACCAACTTATGCTTGCTTTTTGGGAAAGGTGAGTTTGGGTGCTGCATAAAAACAGATATAAATTCGCACAGAAACCATTCCATAAGCCAAATATGTAATAGACATGACCTACTCCTTGCTCAACGAAATGGACTCAACACCCCATATTCAATGCCTAGGAATATACCCGCCTAGTAAGAATCTTAAAACCCATGGATTTATATGTCTCCGTAAGAGAATCAAGCGTGTGTTCAGTGGCCTGAACGCAGCAGTGAAAATCTGATAAATCCCATTATCAAAATAAATTTCAAAAACACAACACAATGACAGTGAAATAGAGAGAAATTCTTAAATAATTCACTCAGGGCTTCTGATGCAACCTGGATTTACCACATCTACACCCAGAGATGGGGAGACATAAGGCCGGACACTTCGTTCTGATAGCATTGGTGAGGTTCGGTGAGCAAATGCAGACCCTTTGAGGTCATACTGCATGGTACCCATTCCATGGGTCCCAAATCTCCAGGTTTAAGGGATTCTTCCTTCCGCTACATCATGTATGGGAAACCCAGAGTATGGTCCACCATGTGATTAGGAAACGTTTTCAAATGCATCTCAGTTTTCCTCCCTTTATACTCGGGTTCACCATTCCAGAGGCTTAACTAACATTCTCCTCACTTGGAGAGTCAGTGCCTTTAACCTCCTGTTTGGCACAGTTTACAATTTCAGCGCAAGATGAACAGGAATAGGGAGAACAAATGAGAGACTAGCTGTAGCTGTCTGCACAGGCAAATTTAACGCTCTTTTCCCACCAGGAAGAGGAATTAACCTAAGGCTCAGCATGCCATGCCGGAACCAGATTAGGGCCTGAAGCAATCCTGCGGGTTTGCGGCCAGCTCACAAGAAAGCGATTTGAAGAAAGGAGCTCAGGGGCACTGAAACTCACAAACATGCAGAGTTATAAATGACAGCTATCGTCCAAAAATATATTGAAGGAAGGCTGCGAAGAGAACTTCTATGCATGGCAGAATTACAGGAAAACGATTTCAGGGGGTAGACTGGAATTGCATTTAAAGCATAGGAAAAGAGGCAGAACGTCGACAATGATGCACTTGGCCAAAAAGGGCGTATGCGTTTTTTCCTGAATATATTCAGGAAAAAACGTATACGCCCTTTTTGGCCAACCAAACAAGCATGTTAAAGAAATCTGCACTACAATGAAGTCTCACTGCCCCCCGGTCAAAAGGGCCATCTGAAAAAAGTGTAAAATCCAGAAATGCAGCACAGGCCATGAAGAACAGGGAGCCTTGTTATGCTGGTGGGTGGGATGTAAATTGCCAAGAGCCACTCTGGAGAAGTGTATGGTGTTTCCTGAAACACCTATAAAACAAAGCAACGGAGCCTACGGCACTTCCACTTATGGTCCTATAGCTTAGGGAAATTAAGATCAAAAACACACAGCCACCCCAAGGTTTTAGACGGCTCTGTTTACAAGAACCTCATCTACGGTACACGTTAAATATCCCAGAAAGCGAAAAATGGATAAAGAAGTTGTGGTACATACGTACAATGGAATATCACTCACCAATGAAATCTATGTCATGTGGCCCATCCTGGCATAATGAGTGGATTCAGTTACAATGATTCTAAGTGAAATAAGTCACACAGAAAATGAAACATCATAAGATATCACTAATACACCGAATGTAATCTTGGCTACACATGAACTGAATTACAAAACAGAACAGGGTCTCAAATTTAGAAAACCAACTTATGTTTGCTTAAGGGGAAAGGTGAGTGGGGTGCTGCATAAAACCAGAGATAGAAATTAGCACAGATACCACTCCATACGTCAAATATTTAATAGTCAAGACCTACCCCTTTCTCAACGAAATTGGCTAAACACCCTATATTCAACGCCTAGGAATACACCTGACTAGAAAGAATTTTCAAACCCATGGATTTATATGTCTCCATAAGACAATCAAGCGTGTGTACAGCTGCATGAATGCAGCAGAGAAAATCCGATAAATCCCATTATCAAAATGAATTACAAAAACAAAACAGAAGGACAGTGAAATAGAGAGCAATTCTTAAAGAATTCATTCAGGGCTTGTGATGCAACCTGGATTTACCTCATCTACACCCAGACCAGAGTGAGACATAAGGTTGGACACTTCGGGCTGATAGCATTGGTGAGGTTCGATGAGCAAATGCAAACCATTTGAAGTCATACTGCATGGTACCCATTCCATGGGTCCCAACTCTCCAGGTTTAAGCGATTCTTCCTTCAGCTAAAACATGCATGGGAAACCACCGTATGGTGCACCGTGTGACCGGGAAACGTTTTCAAATGCATCTCAGTTTTCGTCCCCTTTTACTCGGGTTCAAAATTCCACACCCTTTACTAACACTCTCCCCACATGGAGAGTCAGTGCCTTTAACCTGCTGTTTGGCAGAGTTTGCAATTTCTGCACAAGATGAACAGGATTAGGGAGAAGCAATGAGAGACTAGCTGTAGGTGTCTGCACGGGCAAATTTAACACTCATTTCCAACCAGGAAGAGGAATTAACCAAAGGTTCAGCATGCCGTGCCGGAACCAGATTAGGGCCAGAAGCAATCCTGCGGGTTTGCAGCCAGCTCACAAGAAAGCGATTTGAAGAAAGGAGCTCAGGGGCACTGTAATTCACAAACCTGCAGAGTTATAAATGACAGCTATCGTCCAAAAATATATTGAAGGAAGGCTGCGAAGAGGACTTGAAAGCGGGGCAGAATTGCAGGAAAATGTTTTCAGGGGGTAGACTGGAATTGCATTTAAAGCATAGGAAAAGAGGCAGAACATCGACAATGATGCACTTGGCCAAAAAGGGCATATGCGTTTTTTCCTGAATATATTCAGGAAAAAACGCATACGTCCTTTTAGGTCAACAAAGCAAGCATGTTAAAGAACTCTGCACTAAAATGAAGTCTCACTGCCCCCCGGTCAAAAGGGCCATCTGAAAAAAGTGTAAAATCCAGAAATGCAGCACAGGCCCTGGAGAACAGGGAGCCTTGTTATGCTGATGGGTGGGATGTTAATTGCCAAGAGCCACTATGGAGAAGTGTATGGTGTTTCCTGAAACACCTAAAAAACAAAGCAACGGAGCCTACGGCACTTCCACTTATGGTCCTATAGCTTAGGGAAATGAAAATCAAAACCACACAGCCACCCCAAAGTTTCAGACGGCTCTGTTTACAAGAACCTCGTCTACGGTACAAGTTAAATATCCCAGAAAGCGAAAAATGGAGAAAGAATTTGTGGTACGTACGTACAATTGAATATCACTCACCAATGAAATCTATGTCATCTGGCCCGTCGTGGCATAATGAGTGGATTCAGGTACGATGATTCTAAGTGAAATAAGTCACACAGAAAATGAAACATCATAAGATATCACTGATACACGGAATGTAACCTTGGCTACACATGAACTGAATTACAAAACAGAACAGGGTCTCAAATTTAGAAAACCAACTTATGATTGCTTAAGGGGAAAGGTGAGTTGGGGTGCTGCATAAAACCAGAGATAGAAATTAGCACAGATACCATTCCATACGTCAAATATGTAATAGTAAAGACCTACCCCTTGCTCAACGAAATGGGCTAAACACACTATATTCAACGCCTAGGAATACACCTGACTAGAAAGAATCTTCAAACCCATGGATTTATATGTCTCCATAAGAGAATCAAGCGTGTGTACAGCTGCATGAAGGCAGCAGAGAAAATCCGATAAATCCCATTATCAAAATGAATTACAAAAACAAAACACAATGACAGTGAAATAGAGAGCAATTCTTAAATAATTCATTCAGGGCTTGTGATGCAACCTGGATTTACCTCATCTACACCTAGAGCTGAGTGAGGCATAAGGTTGGACACTTCGGGCTGATAGCATTGGTGAGGTTCGATGAGCAAATGCAGACCATTTGAAGTCATACTGCATGGTACCCATTCCATGGGTCCCAACTCTCCAGGGTTAAGCGATTCTTCCTTCAGCTAAAACATGCATGGGAAACACACAGTATGGTGCACCGTGTGACCGGGAAACGTTTTCAAATGCATCTCAGTTTTCGTCCCCTTTTACTCAGGTTCACAATTCCAGACCCTTTACTAAAACTCTCCCCACTTGGAGAGTCAGTGCCTTTAATCTGCTGTTTGGCACAGTTTGCAATTTCTGCACAAGATGAACAGGAATAGGGAGAACCAATAAGAGACTAGCTGTAGGTGTCTGCAGGGGTAAATTTAACGCTCATTTCCCACCAGGAAGAGGAATTAACCAAAGGCTCAGCATGCCGTGCCGGAACCATACGCACTTTTTGGCAAACTAAGCAAGCATGTTAAAGAAATCTGCACTACAATGAAGTCTCACTGCCCCCCGGTCAAAAGGGCCATCTGAAAAAAGTGTAAAATCCAGAAATGCAGCACAGGCCCTGGAGAACAGGGAGCCTTGTTATGCTGATGGGTGGGATGTAAATTGCCAACAGCCACTCTGGAGAAGTGTATGGTGTTTCCTGAAACATCTAAAAAACAAAGCAACGGAGCCTACGGCACTAACACTCATGGTCCTATAGCTTAGGGAACTTAAAATCAAAAAAACACAGCCACCGCAAAGTTTCAGACGGCTCTGTTTACAAGAACCTCGTCTACGGTACAAGCTAAATGTCCCAGAAAGCGAAACATGGATAAAGAAGTTGTGGTACATACGTACAATGGAATATCACTCACCAATGAAATCTATGTCATCTGGCCCGTCGTGGCATAATGAGTGGATTCAGGTACGATGATTCTAAGAGAAATAAGTCACACAGAAAATGAAACATCATAAGATATCACTAATTAACGGAATGTAATCTTGGCTACACATGAACTGAATTACAAAACAGAACAGGGTCTCAAATTTAGAAAACCAACTTATGTTTGCTTAAGGGGAAAGGTGAGTTGGGGTGCTGCATAAAACCAGAGATAGAAATTAGCACAGATACCATTCCATACGTCAAATATGTAATAGTCAAAACCTACCCCTTGCTCAACGAAATGGGCTAAACACCCTATATTCAAGGCCTAGGAATACACCTGAGTAGTAAGAATCTTCAAACCCATGGATTTATATGTCTCCATAAGAGAATCAAGCGTGTGTACAGCTGCATGAAGGCAGCAGAGAAAATCCGATAAATCCCATTATCAATATGAATTACAAAAACAAAACACAATGACAGTGAAATAGAGAGCAATTCTTAAATAATTCATTCAGGGCTTGTGATGCAACCTGGATTTACCTCATCTACACCCAGAGCTGAGTGAGACATAAGGTTGGACACTTCGGGCTGATAGCATTGGTGAGGTTCGATGAGCAAATGCAGACCATTTGAAGTCATACTGCATGGTACCCATTCCATGGGTCCCAACTCTCCAGGTTTAAGCGATTCTTCCTTCAGCTAAAACATGCATGTGAAACCCACAGTATGCTGCACCGTGTGACCGGGAAACGTTTTCAAATGCATCTCAATTTTCGTCCCCTTTTACTCGAGGTCACAATTCCAGAACCTTTACTAACACTCTCCCCACTTGGAAAGTCAGTGCCTTTAACCTGCTGTTTGGCACAGTTTGCAATTTCTGCGCAAGATGAACAGGAATAGGGAGAAACAATGAGAGACTAGCTGTAGGTGTCTGCACGGGCAAATTGAAGGCTCATTCCCAAACAGGAAGAGGAATTAAACAAACGCTCAGCATGCCGTGCCTCAACCAGATTAGGGCCTGAAGCAATCCTGCGGGTTTGCGGCCAGCTCACAAGAAAGCGATTTGAAGAAAGGAGCTCAGGGGCACTGTAATTCACAAACCTGCAGTGTTATAAATTACAGCTATCGTCCAAAAATATATTGAAGGAAGGCTGCGAAGAGGACTTGAAAGCGGGGCAGAATCGCAGGAAAACGATTTCAGGGGGTAGACTGGAATTGCATTTAAAGCATAGGAAAAGAGGCAGAACATCGACAATGATGCACTTGGCCAAAAAGCGCGTATGTGTTTTTTCCTGAATATATTCAGGGAAAAACG
Source organism: Delphinapterus leucas (assembly GCF_059928025.1). NCBI lineage: Eukaryota > Metazoa > Chordata > Mammalia > Artiodactyla > Monodontidae > Delphinapterus > Delphinapterus leucas. Next base: position 288,391 of record NW_028322235.1, read on the forward strand.
TATACGCCCTTTTGGCCAACCAAGCAAGCATGTTAAAGAAATCTGCACTACAATGAACTCTCACTGCCCCCCGGTCAAAAGGGCCATCTGAATAAAGTGAAAAATCCAGAAATGCAGCACAGGCCATGGAGAACAGGGAGCCTTGTTATGCTGATGGGTGGGATGTAAATTGCCAACAGCCACTCTGGAGAAGTGTATGGTGTTTCCTGAAACACCTAAAAAACAAAGCAACGGAGCCTACGGCACTTCCACTTATGGTCCTATAGCTTAGAGAAATTAAAATCAAAAACACACAGCCACCCCAAAGTATCAGACGGCTCTGTTTACAAGAACCTCGTCTACGGTACAAGTTAAATATCCCAGAAAGCGAAAAATGGATAAAGAAGTTGTGGTACGTACGTACAATGGAATATCACTCACCAATGAAATCTATGTCATCTGGCCCGTCGTGGCATAATGAGTGGATTCAGGTACGATGATTCTAAGTGAAATAAGTCACACAGAAAATGAAACATCATAAGATATCACTAATACACCGAATGTAATCTTGGCTACACATGAACAGAATTACAAAACTGAACAGGGTCTCAAATTTAGAAAACCAACTTATGTTTGCTTAAGGGGAAAGGTGAGTTGGGGTGCTGCATAAAACCAAAGTTAGAAATTAGCACAGATACCATTCCATACGTCAAATATGTAATAGTCAAGACCTACCCCTTGCTCAACGAAATGCGCTGAACACCCTATATTCAAAGCCTAATAATACACCTGCCTAGTAAGAATCTTCAAACCCATGGATTTATATGTCTCCATAAGAGAATCAAGCGTGTGTACAGCTGCATGAAGGCAGCAGAGAAAATCCGATAAATCCCGTTATCAAAATGAATTACAAAAACATAACACAATGACAGTGAAATAGAGAGCAATTCTTAAATAATTCATTCAGGGCTTCTGATGCAACCTGGATTTACCTCATCTACACCCAGAGCTGAGTGAGACATAAGGCTGGACACTTCGGGCTGATAGCATTGGTGAGGTTCGATGAGCAAATGCAGACCATTTGAAGTCATACTGCATGGTACCCATTCCATGGGTCCCAACTCTCCAGGTTTAAGCGATTCTTCCTTCAGCTAAAACATGCATGGGAAACCCACAATATGGTGCACCGTGTGACCGGGAAACGTTTTCAAATTCATCTCAGTTTTTGTCCCCTTTTACTCGGGTTCACTATTCCAGAACCTTTACTAACACTCTCCCCACTTGGAGAGTCAGTGCCTTTAACCTCCTGTTTGGCACAGTTTGCAATTTCTGCGCAAGATGAACAGGAATAGGGAGAACCAATAAGAGACTAGCTGTAGGTGTCTGCACGGGCAAATTTAACGCTCATTTCCCACCAGGAAGAGGAACTAACCAAAGGCTCTGCATGCCGTGCCGGAACCAGATTAGGGCCTGAAGCAATCCTGCGGGTTTGCGGCCAGCTCACAAGAAAGCGATTGGAAGAAAGGAGCTCAGGGGCACTGTAATTCACAAGCCTGCAGAGTTATAAATGACAGCTATCGTCCAAAAATATATTGAAGGAAGGCTGCCAAGAGAACTTGAAAGCGGGGCAGAATTGCAGGAAAATGATTTCAGGGGGTAGACTGGAATTGCATTTAAAGCATAGGAAAAGAGGCAGAACGTCGACAATGATACACTTGGCCAAAAAGGGCGTATGCGTTTTTTCCTGAATATATTCAGAAAAAAACGCATACGCACTTTTTGGCCAACCAAGCAAGCATGTTAAAGAAATCTGCACTACAATGAAGTCTCACTGCCCCCCGGTCAAAAGGGCCATCTGAAAAAAGTGTAAAATCCAGAAATGCAGCACAGGCCATGGAGAACAGGGAGCCTTGTTATGCTGATGGGTCGGATGTAAATTGCCAAGAGCCACTCTGGAGAAGTGTATGGTGTTTCCTGAAACACCTAAAAAACAAAGCAACGGAGCCTACGGCACTTCCACTTATGGTCCTATAGCTTAGGGAAATTAAAATCAAAAACACACAGCCACCCCAAAGTTTCAGACGGCTCTGTTTACTAGAACCTCGTCTAAGGTACAAGTTAAATATCCCAGAAAGCGAAAAATGGATAAAGAAGTTGTGGTACGTACGTACAATGGAATATCACTCACCAATGAAATCTATGTCATCTGGCCCATCGTGGCATAATGAGTGGATTCAGGTACGATGATTCTAAGTGAAATAAGTCACACAGAAAATGAAACATCATAAGATATCACTAATACACCGAATGTAATCTTGGCTACACATGAACTGAAGTACAAAACAGAACAGGGTCTCAAATTTAGAAAACCAACTTATGTTTGCTTAAGGGGAAAGGTGAGTTGGGGTGCTGCATAAAACCAGAGATAGAAATTAGCACAGATACCATTCCATAAGTCAAATATGTAATAGTCAAGACCTACCCCTTGCTCAACGAAATGGGCTAAACACCCTATATTCAAAGCCTAGGAATACACCTGACTAGTAAGAATCTTCAAACCCATGGATTTATATGTGTCCATAAGAGAATCAAGTGTGTGTACAGATGCAGGAAGGCAGCAGAGAAAATCGGATAAATCCCATTATCAAAATTAATTACAAAAACAAAACACAATGACAGTGAAATAGAGAGCAATTCTTAAAGAATTCATTCAGGGCTCTTGATGCAACCTGGATTTACCTCATCTACACCCAGAGCTGAGTGAGACATAAGGTTGGACACTTCACGCTGATAGCATTGGTGAGGTTCGATGAGCAAATGCAGACCATTTGAAGTCATACTGCATGGTACCCATTCCATGGGTCCCAACTCTCCAGGTTTAAGCGACTCTTCCTTCAGCTAAAACATGCATGGGAAACCCACAGTATGGTGCACCGTGTGACCGGGTAACGTTTTCAAATGCATCTCAGTTTTTGTCCCCTTTTACTCGGGTTCACAATTCCAGACCATTTACTAACACTCTCCCCACTTGGAGAGTCAGTGCCTTTAACCTGCTGATTGGCAGAGTTTGCAATTTCTGCGCAAGGTGAACAGGAATAGGGAGAACCAATGAGAGACTAGCTGTAGGTGTCTGCAGGGGCAAATTTAACGCTCATTTCCCACCAGGAAGAGGATTTAACCAAAGGCTCAGCATGCCGTGCCGGAACCAGATTAGGGCCTGAAGCAATCTTGCGGGTTTGCGGCCAGCTCAAAAGAAAGCAATTTGAAGAAAGGAGATCAGGGGCACTGTAATTCACAAACCTGCAGAGTTATAAATGACAGCTATCGTCCAAAAATATATTGAAGGAAGGCTGCGAAGAGGACTTGAAAGCGGGGCAGAATTGCAGGAAAACGATTTCAGGGGGTAGACTGGAATTGCATTTAAAGCATAGGAAAAGAGGCAGAACGTCGACAATGATGCACTTGGCCAAAAAGGGCGTATGCGATTTTTCCTGAATATATTCAGGAAAAAACGCATACGCACTTTTTGGTCAACCAAGCAAGCAAGGTAAAGAAATCTGCACTACAATGAAGTCTCACTGCCCCCCGGTCAAAAGGGCCATCTGAAAAAAGTATAAAATCCAGAAATGCAGCACAGGCCATGGAGAACAGGGAGCCTTGTTATGCTGATGGGTGGGATGTAAATTGCCAAGAGCCACTCTGGAAAAGTGTATGGTGTTTCCTGAAACACCTAAAAAACAAAGCAACGGAGCCTACGGCACGTCCACTTATGGTCCTATAGCTTAGGGAAATTAAAATCAAAAACACACAGCAACCCCAAAGTTTCAGACGGCTCTGTTTACAAGAACCTCGTCTACGGTACAAGTTAAATATACAAGAAAGTGAAAAATGGATAAAGAAGTTGTGGTACGTACGTACAATGGAATATCACTCACCAATGAAATCTATGTCATCTGGCCCGTCGTGGCATAATGAGTGGATTCAGGTACGATGATTCTAAGTGAAATAAGTCACACAGAAAATGAAACATCATAAGATATCACTAATACACCGAATGTAATCTTGGCTACACATGAACTGAATTACAAAACAGAACAAGGTCTCAAATTTAGAAAACCAACTTATGTTTGCTTAAGGGGAAAGGTGAGTTGGGGTGCTGCATAAAACCAGAGATAGAAATTAGCACAGATACCATTCCATACGTCAAATATGTAATAGTCAAGACCTACCCCTTGCTCAACGAAATGGGCTAAACACCCTATATTCAACGCCTAGGAATACACCTGACTAGTAAGAATCTTCAAACCCATGGATTTATATGTCTCCATAAGAGAATCAAGCGTGTGTACAGCTGCATGAAGACAGCAGAGAAAATCCGATAAATCCTATTATCAAAATGAATTACAAAAACAAAACACAATGACAGTGAAATAGAGAGCAATTCTTAAATAATTCATTCAGGGCTTGTGATGCAACCTGGATTTACCTCATCTAAACCCAGAGCTGAGTGAGACATAATGTTGGACACTTCGGGCTGTTAGCATTGGTGAGGTTCGATGAGCAAATGCAGACCATTTAAAGTCACACTGCATGGTACCCATTCCATGGGTCCCAACTCTCCAGGTTTAAGCGATTCTTCCTTCAGCTAAAGCATGCATGGGAAACCCACAGTATGGTGCACCGTGTGACCGGGAAATGTTTTCAAATGCATCTCAGTTTTTGTCCCCTTTTACTTGGGTTCACAATTCCAGACCCTTTACTAACACTCTCCCCACTTGGAGAGTCAGTGCCTTTAAACTCCTGATTGGCACAGTTTGCAATTTCTGCGCAAGATGAACAGGAATAGGGAGAACCAATGAGAGACTAGCTGTAGGTGTCTGCAGGGGTAAATTTAACGCTCATTTCCCACCAGGAAGAGGAATTAACCAAAGGCTCAGCATGCCGTGCCGGAACCAGATTAGGGCCTGAAGCAATCTTGCGGGTTTGCGGCCAGCTCAAAAGAAAGCGATTTGAAGAAAGGAGCTCAGGGGCACTGTAATTCACAAATCTGCAGAGTTATAAATGACAGCTATCGTCCAAAAATATATTGAAGGAAGGCTGCGAAGAGGACTTGAGAGCGGGGCAGAATTGCAGGAATACGATTTCAGGGGGTAGACTGGAATTGCATTTAAAGCATAGGAAAAGAGGCAGAACGTCGACAATGATGCACTTGGCCAAAAAGGGCGTATGCGTTTTTTCCTGAATATATTCAGGAAAAAACGCATACGCACTTTTTGGTCAACCAAGCAAGCATGTTAAAGAAATCTGCACTACAATGAAGTCTCCATGCCCCACGGTCAAAAGGGCCATCTGAAAAAAGTGTAAAATCCAGAAATGCAGCACAGGCCATGGAGAACAGGGAGCCTTGTTATGCTGATGGTTGGGATGTAAATTGCCAACAGCCACTTTGGAGAAGTGTATGATGTTTCCTGAAACAACTAAAAAACAAAGCAACGGAGCCTACGGCACTTCCACTTATGGCCCTATAGCTTAGGGAACTTAAAATCAAAAAAACACAGCCACCCAAAAGTTTCAGACGGCTCTGTTTACAAGAACCTCGTCTACGGTACAAGTTAAATATCCCAGAAAGCGAAACATGGATAAAGAAGTTGTGGTACGTACGTACAATGGAATATCACTCACCAATGAAATCTATGTCATCTGGCCCGTCGTGCCATAATGAGTGGATTCAGGTACGATGATTCTAAGTGAAATAAGTCACACAGAAAATGAAACATCATAAGATATCACTAATACACGGAATGAAATCTTGGCTACACATGAACTGAATTACAAAACAGAACAGGGTCTCAAATTTAGAAAACCCTTATGTTTGCTTAAGGGGAAAGGTGAGTTGGGCTGCTCCATAAAACCAGAGATAGAAATTAACACAGATACCACTCCATACATCAAATATGTAATAGTCAAGACCTACCCCTTGCTCAACGAAATGGGCTAAACACCCTATATTCAACGCCTAGGATTACACCTGACTAGAAAGAATTTTCAAACCCATGGATTCATATATGTCCATAAGGGAATCAAGCGTGTGTACAGCTGCATGAAGGCAGGAGAGAAAATCCGATAAATCCCATTATCAAAATGAATTACAAAAACAAAACACAATGACAGTTAAATAGAGAGCAATTCTTAAATAATTCATTCAGGGCTTGTGATGCAACCTGGATTTACCTCATCTACACCCAGAGCTGAGTGAGACATAAGGTTGGACACTTCGTGCTGATAGCATTGGTGAGGTTCGATGAGCAAATGCAGACAATTTGAAGTCATACTGCATGGTACCCATTCCACGGGTCCCAACTCTCCAGGTTTAAGGGATTCTTCCTTCAGCTAAAACATGCATGGGAAACCCACAGTATGCTGCACCGTGTGACCGGGAAACGTTTTCAAATGCATCTCAGTTTTTGTCCCCTTTTACTCGGGTTCACAATTCCAGACCCTTTACTAACACTCTCCCCACTTGGAGAGTCAGTGCCTTTAAACTCCTGTTTGGCACAGTTTGCAATTTTTGCGAAAGATGAACAGGAATAGGGAGAACCAATGAGAGACTAGCTGTAGGTGTCTGCACGGGCAAATTTAACGCTCATTTCCTACCAGGAAGAGGAATTAACCCAACGCTCAGCATGCCGTGCCGGAACCAGATTAGGGCCTGAAGCAATCTTGCGGGTTCTCGGCCAGCTCACAAAAAAGTGTTTTGAAGAAAGGACTCAGGGGCACTGTAATTCACAAACATGCAGAGTTATAAATGACAGCTATCGTCCAAAAATATATTGAAGGAAGGCTGCGAAGAGAACTTCTATGCATGGCAGAATTGCAGGAAAACGATTTCAGGGGGTAGACTGGAATTGCATTTAAAGCATAGGAAAAGAGGCAGAACGTCGACAATGATGCACTTGGCCAAAAAGGGCGTATGCGTTTTTTCCTGAATATATTCAGGAAAAAACGTATACGCACTTTTTGGCCAACCAAACAAGCATGTTAAAGAAATCTGCACTACAATGAAGTCTCACTGCCCCCCGGTCAAAAGGGCCATCTGAAAAAAGTGTAAAATCCAGAAATGCAGCACAGGCCATGAAGAACAGGGAGCCTTGTTATGCTGGTGGGTGGGATGTAAATTGCCAAGAGCCACTCTGGAGAAGTGTATGGTGTTTCCTGAAACACCTAAAAAACAAAGCAACGGAGCCTACGGCACTTCCACTTATGGTCCTATAGCTTAGGGAAATTAAGATCAAAAACACACAGCCACCCCAAAGTTTTAGACGGCTCTGTTTACAAGAACCTCATCTACGGTACACGTTTAATATCCCAGAAAGCGAAAAATGGATAAAGAAGTTGTGGTACATACGTACAATGGAATATCACTCACCAATGAAATCTATGTCATCTGGCCCGTCCTGGCATAATGAGTGGATTCAGTTACAATGACTCTAAGTGAAATAAGTCACACAGAAAATGAAACATCATAAGTTATCACTAATACACCGAATGTAATCTTGGCTACACATTAACTGAATTACAAAACAGAACAGGGTCTCAAATTTAGAAAACCAACTTATGATTGCTTAAGGGGAAAGGTGAGTGGGGTGCTGCATAAAACCAGAGATAGAAATTAGCACAGATACCACTCCATACGTCAAATATTTAATAGTCAAGACCTACCTCTTTCTCAACGAAATTGGCTAAACACCCTATATTCAACGCCTAGGAATACACCTGACTAGAAAGAATTTTCAAACCCATGGATTTATATGTCTCCATAAGAGAATCAAGCGTGTGTACAGCTGCATGAATGCAGCAGAGAAAATCCGATAAATCCCATTATCAAAATGAATTACAAAAACAAAACAGAAGGACAGTGAAATAGAGAGCAATTCTTAAATAATTCATTCAGGGCTTGTGATGCAACCTGGATTTACCTCATCTACACCCAGAGCAGAGTGAGACATAAGGTTGGACACTTCGGGCTGATAGCATTGGTGAGGTTCGATGAGCAAATGCAAACCATTTGAAGTCATACTGCATGGTACCCATTCCATGGGTCCCAACACTCCAGGTTTAAGCGATTCTTCCTTCAGCTAAAGCATGCATGGGAAACCCACAGTATGGTGCACCGTGTGACCGGGAAATGTTTTCAAATGCATCTCAGTTTTTGTCCCCTTTTACTTGGGTTCACAATTCCAGACCCTTTACTAACACTCTCCCCACTTGGAGAGTCAGTGCCTTTAAACTCCTGATTGGCACAGTTTGCAATTTCTGCGCAAGATGAACAGGAATAGGGAGAACCAATGAGAGACTAGCTGTAGGTGTCTGCAGGGGTAAATTTAACGCTCATTTCCCACCAGGAAGAGGAATTAACCAAAGGCTCAGCATGCCGTGCCGGAACCAGATTAGGGCCTGAAGCAATCTTGCGGGTTTGCGGCCAGCTCAAAAGAAAGCGATTTGAAGAAAGGAGCTCAGGGGCACTGTAATTCACAAATCTGCAGAGTTATAAATGACAGCTATCGTCCAAAAATATATTGAAGGAAGGCTGCGAAGAGGACTTGAGAGCGGGGCAGAATTGCAGGAATACGATTTCAGGGGGTAGACTGGAATTGCATTTAAAGCATAGGAAAAGAGGCAGAACGTCGACAATGATGCACTTGGCCAAAAAGGGCGTATGCGTTTTTTCCTGAATATATTCAGGAAAAAACGCATACGCACTTTTTGGTCAACCAAGCAAGCATGTTAAAGAAATCTGCACTACAATGAAGTCTCCATGCCCCACGGTCAAAAGGGCCATCTGAAAAAAGTGTAAAATCCAGAAATGCAGCACAGGCCATGGAGAACAGGGAGCCTTGTTATGCTGATGGTTGGGATGTAAATTGCCAACAGCCACTTTGGAGAAGTGTATGATGTTTCCTGAAACAACTAAAAAACAAAGCAACGGAGCCTACGGCACTTCCACTTATGGCCCTATAGCTTAGGGAACTTAAAATCAAAAAAACACAGCCACCCAAAAGTTTCAGACGGCTCTGTTTACAAGAACCTCGTCTACGGTACAAGTTAAATATCCCAGAAAGCGAAACATGGATAAAGAAGTTGTGGTACGTACGTACAATGGAATATCACTCACCAATGAAATCTATGTCATCTGGCCCGTCGTGCCATAATGAGTGGATTCAGGTACGATGATTCTAAGTGAAATAAGTCACACAGAAAATGAAACATCATAAGATATCACTAATACACGGAATGAAATCTTGGCTACACATGAACTGAATTACAAAACAGAACAGGGTCTCAAATTTAGAAAACCCTTATGTTTGCTTAAGGGGAAAGGTGAGTTGGGCTGCTCCATAAAACCAGAGATAGAAATTAACACAGATACCACTCCATACATCAAATATGTAATAGTCAAGACCTACCCCTTGCTCAACGAAATGGGCTAAACACCCTATATTCAACGCCTAGGATTACACCTGACTAGAAAGAATTTTCAAACCCATGGATTCATATATGTCCATAAGGGAATCAAGCGTGTGTACAGCTGCATGAAGGCAGGAGAGAAAATCCGATAAATCCCATTATCAAAATGAATTACAAAAACAAAACACAATGACAGTTAAATAGAGAGCAATTCTTAAATAATTCATTCAGGGCTTGTGATGCAACCTGGATTTACCTCATCTACACCCAGAGCTGAGTGAGACATAAGGTTGGACACTTCGTGCTGATAGCATTGGTGAGGTTCGATGAGCAAATGCAGACAATTTGAAGTCATACTGCATGGTACCCATTCCACGGGTCCCAACTCTCCAGGTTTAAGGGATTCTTCCTTCAGCTAAAACATGCATGGGAAACCCACAGTATGCTGCACCGTGTGACCGGGAAACGTTTTCAAATGCATCTCAGTTTTTGTCCCCTTTTACTCGGGTTCACAATTCCAGACCCTTTACTAACACTCTCCCCACTTGGAGAGTCAGTGCCTTTAAACTCCTGTTTGGCACAGTTTGCAATTTTTGCGAAAGATGAACAGGAATAGGGAGAACCAATGAGAGACTAGCTGTAGGTGTCTGCACGGGCAAATTTAACGCTCATTTCCTACCAGGAAGAGGAATTAACCCAACGCTCAGCATGCCGTGCCGGAACCAGATTAGGGCCTGAAGCAATCTTGCGGGTTCTCGGCCAGCTCACAAAAAAGTGTTTTGAAGAAAGGACTCAGGGGCACTGTAATTCACAAACATGCAGAGTTATAAATGACAGCTATCGTCCAAAAATATATTGAAGGAAGGCTGCGAAGAGAACTTCTATGCATGGCAGAATTGCAGGAAAACGATTTCAGGGGGTAGACTGGAATTGCATTTAAAGCATAGGAAAAGAGGCAGAACGTCGACAATGATGCACTTGGCCAAAAAGGGCGTATGCGTTTTTTCCTGAATATATTCAGGAAAAAACGTATACGCACTTTTTGGCCAACCAAACAAGCATGTTAAAGAAATCTGCACTACAATGAAGTCTCACTGCCCCCCGGTCAAAAGGGCCATCTGAAAAAAGTGTAAAATCCAGAAATGCAGCACAGGCCATGAAGAACAGGGAGCCTTGTTATGCTGGTGGGTGGGATGTAAATTGCCAAGAGCCACTCTGGAGAAGTGTATGGTGTTTCCTGAAACACCTAAAAAACAAAGCAACGGAGCCTACGGCACTTCCACTTATGGTCCTATAGCTTAGGGAAATTAAGATCAAAAACACACAGCCACCCCAAAGTTTTAGACGGCTCTGTTTACAAGAACCTCATCTACGGTACACGTTTAATATCCCAGAAAGCGAAAAATGGATAAAGAAGTTGTGGTACATACGTACAATGGAATATCACTCACCAATGAAATCTATGTCATCTGGCCCGTCCTGGCATAATGAGTGGATTCAGTTACAATGACTCTAAGTGAAATAAGTCACACAGAAAATGAAACATCATAAGTTATCACTAATACACCGAATGTAATCTTGGCTACACATTAACTGAATTACAAAACAGAACAGGGTCTCAAATTTAGAAAACCAACTTATGATTGCTTAAGGGGAAAGGTGAGTGGGGTGCTGCATAAAACCAGAGATAGAAATTAGCACAGATACCACTCCATACGTCAAATATTTAATAGTCAAGACCTACCTCTTTCTCAACGAAATTGGCTAAACACCCTATATTCAACGCCTAGGAATACACCTGACTAGAAAGAATTTTCAAACCCATGGATTTATATGTCTCCATAAGAGAATCAAGCGTGTGTACAGCTGCATGAATGCAGCAGAGAAAATCCGATAAATCCCATTATCAAAATGAATTACAAAAACAAAACAGAAGGACAGTGAAATAGAGGGCAATTCTTAAATAATTCATTCAGGGCTTGTGATGCAACCTGGATTTACCTCATCTACACCCAGAGCAGAGTGAGACATAAGGTTGGACACTTCGGGCTGATAGCATTGGTGAGGTTCGATGAGCAAATGCAAACCATTTGAAGTCATACTGCATGGTACCCATTCCATGGGTCCCAACACTCCAGGTTTAAGCGATTCTTCCTTCAGCTAAAACATGCATGGGAAACCCACAGTATGGTGCACCGTGTGACTGGCAAACGTTTTCAAATGCATCTCAGTTTTCGTCCCCTTTTACTCGGGTTCAAAATTCCAGACCCTTTACTAACACTCTCCCCACATGGAGAGTCAGTGCCTTTAACCTGCTGTTTGGCAGAGTTTGCAATTTCTGCACAAGATGAACAGGTTTAGGGAGAAGCAATGAGAGACTAGCTGTAGGTGTCTGCACGGGCAAATTTAACGCTCATTTCCAACCAGGAAGAGGAATTAACCAAAGGCTCAGCATGCCGTGGCAGAACCAGATTAGGGCCTGAAGCAATCCTGCGGGTTTGCAGCCAGCTCACAAGAAAGCGATTTGAAGAAAGGAGCTCAGGGGCACTGTAATTCACAAACCTGCAGAGTTATAAATGACAGCTATCGTCCAAAAATATATTGAAGGAAGGCTGCGAAGAGGACTTGAAAGCGGGGCAGAATTGCAGGAAAACGATTTCAGGGGGTAGACTGGAATTGCATTTAAAGCATAGGAAAAGAGGCAGAACGTCGAAAATAATGCACTTGGCCAAAAAGGGCGTATGCGATTTTTCCTGAATATATTCAGGAAAAAACGCATACGCACTTCTTGGTCAACCAAGCAAGCAAGTTAAAGAAATCTGCACTACAATGAAGTCTCACTGCCCCCCGGTCAAAAGGGCCATCTGAAAAAAGTGTAAAATCCAGAAAGGCAGCACAGGCCATGGAGAACAGCGAGCCTTGTTATGCTGATGGGCGGGATGTAAATTGCCAACAGCCAGTCTGGAAAAATGTATGGTGTTTCCCGGAACATCTAAAAAACAAAGCAACAGAGCCTACGGCATTTCCCCTTACGGTCGTATACCTTAGGAAAATTAAAATCAAATACACACAGCCACCCAAAAGTCTCGGGCGGCTCTGTTTACAAGAACCTCGTCTACGGTACAAGTTAAATATCCCAGAATGTGAAAAATGGATAAAGAAGTTGTGGTACGTACGTACAATGGAATATCACACAGCAATGAAATCTATGTCATCAGGCCCGTCGCGGCATAATGAGTGGATTCAGGTACGATGATTCTAAGTGAAATAAGTCACACAGAAAATGAAACATCATAAGATATCACTAATACACGGAATGTAAACTTGGCTACACATGAACTGAATTACAAAACAGAACAGGGTCTCAAATTTAGAAAACCAACATATGCCTGCTTATGGGGAAAGGTGAGTTGGGGTGCTGCATAAAACCAGAGATAGAAATTAGCACAGATACCTTTCCATAAGCCAAATATGTAATAGTCAAGACCTACCCCTTGCTCAACGAAATGGACTAAACACCCCATATTCAACGCCTAGGAATACACCTGACTAGTAAGAATCTTCAAACCCATGGATTTATATGTCTCCGTAAGAGAATGAAGCGTGTGTACAGCGGCATGAATGCAGCAGAGAAAATCCGATAAATCCCATTACCAAATGAATTACACAAACAAAACCCAAGGACAGTGAAATAGAGAGCAATTCTTAAATAATTCATTCAGGGCTTGTGATGCAACCTGGATTTACCACATCTACACCCAGAGCTGAGTGAGACATAAGGTTGGGCACTTCGGGCTGATAGCATTGGTGAGGTTCGATGAGCAAATGCAGACCCTTTGAAGTCATACAGCATGGTACCCATTCCATGGGTCCCAACTCTCCAAGTTTAAGGGATTCTTCCTTCAGCTAAAACATGCATGGGAAACCCACAGTATGGTGCACCGTGTGACTGGCAAACGTTTTCAAATGCATCTCAGTTTTCGTCCCCTTTTACTCGGGTTCACCATTCCAGACCCTTTACGAACACTCTCCCCACTTGGAGAGTCAGTGCCTTTAACCTCCTGTTGGGCACAGTTTGCAATTTCTGTGCAAGATGAAAAGGAATAGGGAGAACGAATGAGAGACTAGCTCTAGGTGTCTGCACGGGCAAATTTAACGCTCATTTCCCACCAGGAAGAGGAATTAACCAAAGGCTCAGCATGCCGTGCCGGAACCAGATTAGGGCCTCAGGCAATCTTGTGGGTTTGCGGCCAGCTCACAAGATAGCGAGTTGAAGAAAGGAGCTCAGGGGCACTGTAACTAACAAACCTGCCGAGTTATAAATGACAGCTATCGGCCAAAAATATATTGAAGGAAGGCTGCGAAGACGACTTGTAAGCGGGACATATTTGCAGGAAAACGATTTCAGGGGGTAGACGGGAATTGCATTTAAAGCATAGGAAAAGAGGCAGAACGTCGACAGTGATGCTCTTGGCCAAAAAGGGCGTATGCGTTTTTTCCTGAATATATTCAGGAAAAAACGCATACGCCCTTTTTGGCCAACCAAGCAAGCATGTTAAAGAAATCTGCACTACAATGAAGTCTCACTGCCCCCCGGTCAAAAGGGCCATCTGAAAAAAGTGTAAAATCCAGAAAGGCAGCACAGGCCATGGAGAACAGGGAGCCTTGTTATGCTGATGGGCGGGATGTAAATTGCCAACAGCCACTCTGGAGAAGTGTATGGTGTTTCCCGGAACACCGAAAAAACAAAGCTACGGAGCCTACGGCACTTCCACTTATGGTCCTATAGCTTAGGGAAAATAAAATCAAAAACACACAGCCACCCCAAATTGTCGGACGGCTCTGTTTACAAGAACCTCGTCTACGGTACAAGTTAAATATCCCAGAATGTGAAAAATGGATAAAGAAGTTGTGGTACGTACGTACAATGGAATATCACACAGCAAAGAAATCTATGTCATCAGGCCCGTCGCGGCATAATGAGTGGATTCAGGTACGATGATTCTAAGTGAAATAAGTCACACAGAAAATGAAACATCATAAGATATCACTACTACACGGAATGTAAACTTGGCTACACATGAACTGAATTACAAAACAGAACAGGGTCTCAAATTTAGAAAACCAACTTATGCTTGCTTAAGGGGAAAGGTGAGTTGGGGTGCTGCATAAAACCAGAGATAGAAATTAGCACAGATACCTTTCCATAAGCCAAATATGTAATAGTCAAGACCTACCCCTTGCTCAACGAAATGGACTAAACACCCCATATTCAACGCCTAGGAATACATCTGACTAGTAAGAATCTTCAAACCCATGGATTTATATGTCTCCGTAAGAGAATGAAGCGTGTGTACAGCGGCATGAATGCATCAGAGAAAATCCGATAAATCCCATTATCAAAATGAATTACACAAACAAAACCCAAGGACAGTGAAATAGAGAGCAATTCTTAAATAATTCATTCAGGGCTTGTGATGCAACCTGGATTTACCACATCTACACCCAGAGCTGAGTGAGACATAAGGTTGGGCACTTCGGGCTGATAGCATTGGTGAGGTTCGATGAGCAAATGCAGACCCTTTGAAGTCATACAGCATGGTACCCATTCCATGGGTCCCAACTCTCCAAGTTTAAGGGATTCTTCCTTCAGCTAAAACATGCATGGGAAACCCACAGTATGGTGCACCGTGTGACTGGCAAACGTTTTCAAATGCATCTCAGTTTTCGTCCCCTTTTACTCGGGTTCACCATTCCAGACCCTTTACGAACACTCTCCCCACTTGGAGAGTCAGTGCATTTAACCTCCTGTTGGGCACAGTTTGCAATTTCTGCGCAAGATGAAAAGGAATTGGGAGAACGAATGAGAGACAAGCTCTAGGTGTCTGCACGGGCAAATTTAACGCTCATTTCCCACCAGGAGGAGGAATTAACCAAAGGCTCAGCATGCCGTGCCGGAACCAGATTAGGGCCTGAAGCAATCCTGTTGGTTTGCGGCCAGCTCACAAGATAGCGAGTTAAAGAAAGGAGCTCAGGGGCACTGTAACTCACAAACCTGCCGAGTTATAAATGACAGCTATCGTCCAAAAATATATTGAAGGAAGGCTGCGAAGACGACTTGTAAGCGGGACAGATTTGCAGGAAAACGATTTCAGGGGGTAGACGGGAATTGCATTTAAAGCATAGGAAAAGAGGCAGAACGTCGACAATGATGCTCTTGGCCAAAAAGGGCGTATGCGTTTTTTCCTGAATATATTCAGGAAAAAACGCATACGCCCTTTTTGGCCAACCAAGCATGCATGTTAAAGAAATCTGCACTACAATGAAGTCTCACTGCCCCCCGGTCAAAAGGGCCATCTGAAAAAAGTGTAAAATCCAGAAAGGCAGCACAGGCCATGGAGAACAGCGAGCCTTGTTATGCTGATGGGCGGGATGTAAATTGCCAACAGCCAGTCTGGAAAATTGT
Organism: Delphinapterus leucas; assembly: GCF_059928025.1. Lineage (NCBI taxonomy): Eukaryota > Metazoa > Chordata > Mammalia > Artiodactyla > Monodontidae > Delphinapterus > Delphinapterus leucas. Next base: position 304,301 of record NW_028322235.1, read on the forward strand.
ATGGTGTTTCCCGGAATATCTAAAAAACAAAGCAACGGAGTCTACGGCACTTCCACTTATGGTCCTATAGGTTAGGGAAATTAAAATCAAAAACACACAGCCACCCAAAAGTCTCGGACGGCTCTGTTTACCAGAACCTCGTCTATGGTACAAGTTAAATATCCCAGAATGTGAAAAATAGATAAAGAAGTTGTGGTACGTACGTACAATGGAATATCACACAGCAATGAAATCTATGTCATCAGGCCCGTCGCGGCATAATGAGTGGATTCAGGTACGATGATTCTAAGTGAAATAAGTCACACAGAAAATGAAACATCATAAGATATCACTACTACACGGAATGTAAACTTGGCTACACATGAACTGAATTACAAAACAGAACAGGGTCTCAAATTTAGAAAACCAACTTATGCTTGCTTAATGGGAAAGGTGAGTTGGGGTGCTGCATAAAACCAGAGATAGAAATTAGCACAGATACCTTTCCATAAGCCAAATATGTAATAGTCAAGACCTACCCCTTGCTCAACGAAATGGACTAAACACCCCATATTCAACGCCTAGGAATACACCTGACTAGTAAGAATCTTCAAACCCATGGATTTATATGTCTCCGTAAGAGAATGAAGCGTGTGTACAGCGGCATGAATGCAGCAGAGAAAATCCGATAAATCCCATTATCAAAATGAATTACACAAACAAAACCCAAGGACAGTGAAATAGAGAGCAATTCTTAAATAATTCATTCAGGGCTTGTGATGCAACCTGGATTTACCACATCTACACCCAGAGCTGAGTGAGACATAAGGTTGGGCACTTCGGGCTGATAGCATTGGTGAGGTTCGATGAGCAAATGCAGACCCTTTGAAGTCATACAGCATGGTACCCATTCCATGGGTCCCAACTCTCCAAGTTTAAGGGATTCTTCCTTCAGCTAAAACATGCATGGGAAACCCACAGTATGGTGCACCGTGTGACTGGCAAACGTTTTCAAATGCATCTCAGTTTTCGTCCCCTTTTACTCGGGTTCACCATTCCAGACCCTTTACGAACACTCTCCCCACTTGGAGAGTCAGTGCATTTAACCTCCTGTTGGGCACAGTTTGCAATTTCTGCGCAAGATGAAAAGGAATTGGGAGAACGAATGAGAGACAAGCTCTAGGTGTCTGCACGGGCAAATTTAACGCTCATATCCCACCAGGAAGAGGAATTAACCAAAGGCTCTGCATGCCGTGCCGGAACCAGATTAGGGCCTGAAGCAATCCTGTGGGTTTGCGGCCAGCTCACAAGATAGCGAGTTGAAGAAAGGAGCTCGGGGGCACTGTAACTCACAAACCTGCCGAGTTATAAATGACAGCTATCGTCCAAAAATATATTGAAGGAAGGCTGCGAAGACGACTTGTAAGCGGGACAGATTTGCAGGAAAACGATTTCAGGGGGTAGACGGGAATTGCATTTAAAGCATAGGAAAAGAGGCAGAACGTCGACAATGATGCTCTTGGCCAAAAAGGGCGTATGCGTTTTTTCCTGAATATATTCAGGAAAAAACGCATACGCCCTTTTTGGCCAACCAAGCATGCATGTTAAAGAAATCTGCACTACAATGAAGTCTCACTGCCCCCCGGTCAAAAGGGCCATCTGAAAAAAGTGTAAAATCCAGAAAGGCAGCACAGGCCATGGAGAACAGCGAGCCTTGTTATGCTGATGGGCGGGATGTAAATTGCCAACAGCCAGTCTGGAAAATTGTATGGTGTTTCCCGGAATATCTAAAAAACAAAGCAACGGAGTCTACGGCACTTCCACTTATGGTCCTATAGATTAGGGAAATTAAAATCAAAAACACACAGCCACCCAAAAGTCTCGGACGGCTCTGTTTACAAGAACCTCGTCTATGGTACAAGTTAAATATCCCAGAATGTGAAAAATAGATAAAGAAGTTCTGGTACGTACGTACAATGGAATATCACACAGCAATGAAATCTATGTCATCAGGCCCGTCGCGGCATAATGAGTGGATTCAGGTACGATGATTCTAAGTGAAATAAGTCACACAGAAAATGAAACATCATAAGATATCACTAATACACGGAATGTAAACTTGGCTACACATGAACTGAATTACAAAACAGAACAGGGTCTCAAATTTAGAAAACCAACTTATGCTTGCTTAAGGGGAAAGGTGAGTTGGGGTGCTGCATAAAACCAGAGATAGAAATTAGCACAGATACCTTTCCATAAGCCAAATATGTAATAGTCAAGACCTACCCCTTGCTCAACGAAATGGACTAAACACCCCATATTCAACGCCTAGGAATACACCTGACTAGTAAGAATCTTCAAACCCATGGATTTATATGTCTCCATAAGAGAATGAAGCGTGTGTACAGCGGCATGAATGCAGCAGAGAAAATCCGATAAATCCCATTATCAAAATGAATTACACAAACAAAACCCAAGGACAGTGAAATAGAGAGCAATTCTTAAATAATTCATTCAGGGCTTGTGATGCAACCTGGATTTACCACATCTACACCCAGAGCTGAGTGAGACATAAGGTTGGGCACTTCGGGCTGATAGCATTGGTGAGGTTCGATGAGCAAATGCAGACCCTTTGAAGTCATACAGCATGGTACCCATTCCATGGGTCCCAACTCTCCAAGTTTAAGGGATTCTTCCTTCTGCTAAAACATGCATGGGAAACCCACAGTATGGTGCACCGTGTGACTGGCAAACGTTTTCAAATGCATCTCAGTTTTCGTCCCCTTTTACTCGGGTTCACCATTCCAGACCCTTTACGAACACTCTCCCCACTTGGAGAGTCAGTGCCTTTAACCTCCTGTTGGGCACAGTTTGCAATTTCTGTGCAAGATGAAAAGGAATAGGGAGAACGAATGAGAGACTAGCTCTAGGTGTCTGCACGGGCAAATTTAACGCTCATTTCCCACCAGGAAGAGGAATTAACCAAAGGCTCAGCATGCCGTGCCGGAACCAGATTAGGGCCTGAAGCAATCCTGTGGGTTTGCGGCCAGCTCACAAGATAGCGAGTTGAAGAAATGAGCTCAGGGGCACTGTAATTCACAAACCTGCAGAGTTATAAATGACAGCTATCGTCCAAAAATATATTGAAGGAAGGCTGCGAAGACGACTTGTATGTGGGGCAGAATTGCAGGAAAACGATTTCAGGGGGTAGACGGGAATTGCATTTAAAGCATAGGAAAAGAGGCAGAACGTCGACAATGATGCTCTTGGCCAAAAAGGGCGTATGCGTTTTTTCCTGAATATATTCAGGAAAAAACGCATACGCACTTTTTGGCCAACCAAGCAAGCATGTTAAAGAAATCTGCACTACAATGAAGTCTCACTGCCCCCTGGTCAAAAGGGCCATCTGAAAAAAGTGTAAAATCCAGAAAGGCAGCACAGGCCATGGAGAACAGGGAGCCTTGTTATGCTGATGGGCGGGATGTAAATTGCCAACAGCCAGTCTGGAAAAATGTATGGTGTTTCCCGGAACATCTAAAAAACAAGGCACCGGAGCTTACGGCAATTCCCCTTATGGTCCTATAGCTTAGGAAAATTAAAATCAAAAACACACAGCCACCCAAATGTCTCGGGCGGCTCTGTTTACAAGAACCTCGACTACGGTACAAGTTAAATATCCCAGAATGTGAAAAATGGATAAAGAAGTTGTGGTACGTACGTACAATGGAATATCACTCAGCAATGAAATCTATGTCATCAGGCCCATCGCAGCATAATGAGTGGATTCAGGTACGATGATTCTAAATGAATTAAGTCACACAGAAAATGAAACATCATAAGATGTCACTAATACACGGAATGAAAACTTGGCTACACATGAACTGAATTACAAAACAGAACAGGGTCTCAAATTTAGAAAACCAACTTATGCTTGCTTAAGGGGAAAGGTGAGTTGGGGTGCTGCATAAAAGCAGAGATAGAAATTAGCACAGATACCTTTCCATAAGCCAAATATGTAATAGTCAAGACCTACCCCTTGCTCAACGAAATGGACTAAACACCCCATATTCAACGCCTAGGAATACACCTGACTAGTAAGAATCTTCAAACCCATGGATTTATATGTCTCCGTAAGAGAATGAAGCGTGTGTACAGCGGCATGAATGCAGCAGAGAAAATCCGATAAATCCCATTATCAAAATGAATTACACAAACAAAACCCAAGGACAGTGAAATAGAGAGCAATTCTTAAATAATTCATTCAGGGCTTGTGATGCAACCTGGATTTACCACATCTACACCCAGAGCTGAGTGAGACATAAGGTTGGGCACTTCGGGCTGATAGCATTGGTGAGGTTCGATGAGCAAATGCAGACCCTTTGAAGTCATAATGCATGGTACACATTCCATGGGTCCCAACTCTCCAGGTTTATGGGATACTTCCTTCAGCTAAAACATGCATGGGAAACCCGCAGTATGGTGCACCGTGTGACCGGGAAACGATTTCAAATACATCTCAGTTTTGGTCCCCTTTTACTCGGGTTCACCATTACAGACACTTTACTAACACTCTCCCCACTTGGAGAGTCAGTGCCTTTAACTTCAGGTTTGGCACAGTTTGCAATTTCTGCGCAAGATAAACAGGTATAGGGAGAACCAATTAGAGACTAGCTGTAGGTGTCTGCACGGGCAAATTTAACTCTCATTTCCCACTAGGATGATGAATTAACTAAAGGGTCAGCATGCCGTGCCGGAACAAGATTAGGGCCTGAAGCAATCCAGCGTGTTTGCGGCCAGCTCACAAGATAGCGAGTTGAAGAAAGGAGCTCACGGGCACTGTAACACACAAACCTGCAGTTCCAAATGACAGCTATCGTCCAAAAATATATTGAAGGAAGGCTGCGAAGACGACTTGTAAGCGGGGCAGAATTGCAGGAAAACGATTTCAGGGTGTATACGGGAATTGCATTTAAAGCATAGGAAAAGAGGCAGAACGTCGACAATGATGCTCTTCGCCAAAAAGGGCGTATGCGTTTTTTCCTGAATATATTCAGGAAAAAACGCATACGCCGTTTTTGGCCAACCAAGCAAGCATGTTAAAGAAATCTGCACTACAATGAAGTCTCACTGCCCCCCGGTCAAAAGGGCCATCTGAAAAAAGTGTAAAATCCAGAAAGGCAGCACAGGCCATGGAGAACAGGGAGCCTTGTTATGCTGATGGGTGGGATGTTAATTGCCAACACCCAGTCTGGAGAAGTGTATGGTGTTTCCTGGAACACCTAAAAAACAAAGCAATGGAGCCTACGGCATTTCCACTTATGGTCCTATAGCTTAGGGGAATTAAAATCAAATATGCACAGCCACCCCAAAGTGTCGGACGGCTCTGTTTACATGAACCTCGTCTACAGTAAAATTTAAATATCCCAGAATGTGAAAAATGGATAAAGAAGCTGTGGTACGTACGTACAATGGAATATCACTCAGCAATGAACTCTATGTCATCAGGCCAGTCGTGGCATAATGAGTGGATTCAGGTACGATGATTCTAAGTGAAATAAGTCACACAGAAAATGAAACATCATAAGATATCACTAATACATGGAATGTAAACTTGGCTACACATGAACTGAATTACAAAACACAACAGGGTCTCAAATTTAGAAAACCAACTTATGCTTGCTTAAGGGGAAAGGTGAGTTGGGGTGCTGCATCAAACCAGAGATAGAAATTAGCACAGATAAATTCCCATAAGCCAAATATGTAATAGTCAATGCCTACACCTTGCTCAACGAAATGGACTAAACAACCCATATTCAACGCCTAGGAATACACCTGACTAGTAAGAATCTTCAAACCCATGGATTTATATGTCTCCGTAAGAGAATGAAGCGTGTGTACAGCGGCATGAATGCAGCAGAGAAAATCCGATAAATCCCATTATCAAAATGAATTACAAAAACAAAACACAAGGACAGTGAAATAGAGAGCAATTCTTAAATAATTCATTATGGGCTTGTGATGCAACCTGGATTTACCACATCTACACCCAGAGATGAGTGAGACATAAGGTTGGGCACTTCAGGCTGATAGCATTGGTGAGGTTCGATGAGCAAATGCAGACCCTTTGAAGTCATACTTCATGGTACCAATTCCATGGGTCCCAACACTCCAGGTTTAAGGGATTCTTCCTTCAGCTAATATATGCATGGGAAACCCGCAGTATGGTGAACCGTGTGACTGGGAAATGATTTCAGATGCATCTCAGTTTTAGTCCCCTGGTACTCGGGTTCACCTTTCTAGAAGCTTTACTAACACTCTCCCCATTTGGAGAGTCAGTGTCTTTAACCTCCTGTTTGGCACAGTTTGCAATTTCTGTGCAAGATGAACAGGAATAGGGAGAACCAATGAGAGACTAGCTGTAGGTGTCTGCACGGGCAAATGGAACGCCCATTTCCCACGAGGAAGAGGAATTAACCAAAAGCTCAGCGTGCCCTGCAGGAAACAGATTAGATCCTGAAGCAATCCTGCGGTTTTGCGGCCAGCTCACAAGAAAGCGAGCTGAAGAAAGGAGCTCAGGGGCACTGTAATTCACAAACCTGCAGAGTTATGAATGACAGCTATCGTCCCAAAATATATTGAAGTAAGTCTTCGAAGAGGACTTGAAAGCGGGGTAGAATTTCTGGAAAACGATTTCAGGGGGTAGACTGGAATTGCACTTAAAGCATAGGAAAAGAGGCAGAATATCGACAATGATGCACTTGGCCAAAAAGGGGCGTATGCCTCTTTTCGGCCAACCAAGCAAGCGTGTAAAGTATATCTGCACTACAATGAAGTCTCACTGCCCCCCGGTCAAAAGGGCCATCTGAAAAAAGTGTAAAATCCAGAAAGGCAGCACAGGTCATGGAGAACAGGGAGCCTTGTTATGCTGATGCGCGGCATGTAAATTGCCAACAGCCACTCTGGAGAAGTGTATGGTGTTTCTTGAAACACGTAGGAAACAAAGCAACACAGCCTATGGCACTTCCACTTATGGTCCTATAGCTTAGGGAATTTAAAATCAAAAACACACAGCCACCCCAAAGTTTGGGACGGCTCTGTTTACAAGAACCTCGTCTACGGTACAAGTTAAATATCCGAGAAAGCAAAAAATGGATAAAGAAGTTGTGGTACATACGTACAATGGAATATCACTCAGCAATGAAATCTACGTCATCAGGCCCGTAGCGGCATAATGAGTGGATTCAGGTACGAGGATTCTACGAGAAATAAGTCACACAGAAAAAGAAACATCATAAGATATCACTAATACACGGAATGTAAACTTGGCTACACATCAACTGAATTACAAAACAGAACAGGGTCACAAATTTAGAAAACCAACTTATGCTTGCTTATGGGGAAAGGTGAGTTGGGGTGCTGCATAAAACCAGAGATGGAAATTAGCACAGATACCGTTCCATAAGCCAAATATATAATAGACAAGACCTACCCCTTGCTCAAGGAAATGGACTCAAAACCACATATTCAACGACTGGCAATATACCTGACAAGTAAGAATCTTAAAACCCATGGATTTATATGTCTCCATAAGGAAATCAAGCGTGTGTACAGCGGACTAATCGCAGCAGTGAAAATCCGATAAATCCCATTATCAAAATAAATTTCAAAAACAAAACACAATGACAGTGAATTAGAGAGCAATTCTTAAATAATTCACTCAGGGCTTCTGATGCAACCTGGATTTACCACATCTACACAAAGAGCTGGGGAGACATAAGGCCGGACACTTCGGCCTGATAGCTTTGGTGAGGTTCGGTGAGCAAACGCAGACCCTTTGAAGTCATACTGCATGGTACCCATTCCATGGGTCCCAACTCTCCAGGTTTAAGGGATTCTTTCTTCCGCTAAATCATGTATGGGAAACCCAGAGTGTGGTCCACCATGTGATTGGGAAACGTTTTCAAATGCATCTCAGTTTTCGTCCCTTTATACTCGGGTTCACCATTCCAGACGCTTAACTAACACTCTCCCCACTTGGAGAGTCAGTGCCTTTAACCTCCTGTTTGGCACATTTTGCAATTTCTGCGCAAGATGAACAGGAATAGGGAGAACCACTGAGAGCCTAGCTGTAGGTGTCTGCACGTGCAAATGTAACGCTCATTTCCCACCAGGACGAGGAATTAAAAAAAAGCTCAGCATGCCCTGCCGGAACAAGACTAGGGCCTGAAGCAATCCTGTGGTTTTGCGACCAGCTCACAAGAAAACAAGTTGAAGAAAGGAGCTCAGGGGCACTGTAATTCACAGACATGCAGAGTTATAAATGACAGCTATCGTCCAAAAATATATTGAAGTAAGTCTGCGAAGAGGACTTGGAAGCTGGGCAGAAATTCAGGAAAACGATTTCAGGGGGTAGACTGGAATTGCACTTAAAGCATAGGAAAAGACGCAGAACGGCGACAATGATGCACTTGGCCAAAAATGGCGTATGCGTTTTTTCCTGAATATATTCAGGAAAAAACGCATACGCCCTTTTTGGGAAACCAAGCAAGCATGTAAGAAATCTGCACTACAATGAAGTCTCACTGCCCCCCGGTCAAAAGGGCCATCTGAAAAATGTGTAAAATACAGAAAGGCAGGACAGGCCATGGAGAAGAGGGAGCATTGTTTTGCTGATGGGCGGGATGTGAATTGCCAACAGCCACTCTGGAGATGTGTATGCTGTTTCCTGAAACACGAAAGAAACAAAGCAACACAGCCTATGGCACTTCCACTTATGATCCTATAGCTTAGGGAAATTAAAATCAAAACCACACAGCCACCGCAAAGTTTGGAACGGCTCTGTTTACAGGAACCTCGTCTACGGTACAAGTTAAATATCCCAGAGAGCGAAAAATGGATAAAGAAGTTGTGGTACGTACGTACAATGGATTATCACAGAGCAATGAAATCTATGTCATCAGGCCCATAGGGGCATAATGAGTGGATTCAGGTACGATGATTCTACGTGAAATAGGTCACACAGAAAATGAAACATCATAAGATATCACTAATACACGGAATGTAAACTTGGCTACATATGAACTGAATTACAAAACAGAACAGGGTCTCCAATTTAGAAAACCAACTTATGCTAGCTTTTTGGGAAAGGTGACTTGGGGTGCTGCATAAAAAGAGATTGAAATTCGCACAGATACCGTTCCATAAGCCAAATATGTAATAGACAAGACCTACTGCTTGCTCAACGAAATGGGCTCAACACCCCATATTCAACGCCTAGGAATATACCTGCCTAGCAAGAATCTTAAAACCCATGGATTTATATGTGTCCGTAAGAGAATCCAGCGTGTGTTCAGTGGCCTAAAGGCAACAGTGAAAATCCGATAAATCCCATTATCAAAATAAATTTCAAAAACAAAACACAATGACAGTGAAATAGAGAGCAATTCTTAAATAATTCACTCAGGGCTTCTGATGAAACCTGGATTTACCACATCTACACCCAGAGCTGGGGAGAAATAAGGCCAGACACTTCGGCCTGATAGCATTGGTGAGGTTCGATGAGCAAATGCAGACCCTTTGAAGTCATACTGCATGGTACCCATTCCATGGGTCCCAACTCTCCAGGTTTAAGGGATTCTTCCTTCAGCTAAAACATGCATGGGAAACCCACAGTATTGTGCACCGTGTGACCGGGAAACGTTTTCAAATGCATCTCAGTTTTCGTCCCATTGTACTCGGGTTCACCATTCCAGACCCTTTACTAACACTCTCCCCACTTGGAGAGTCAGTGCCTTTAACCTCCTGTTTGGCACAGTTTGCAATTTCTGCGCAAGATGAACAGGAATAGGGAGAACCAATGAGAGACTAGCTGTAGGTGTCTGCACGGGCGAATTTAATGCTCATTTCCCACCAGGACGAGGAATTAACCAAAGGCTCAGCATGCCGTGCCGGAACCAGATTAGGGCCTGAAGCAATCCTGCGGGTTTGCGGAAAGCTCACAAGATAGCAAGTTGAAGAAAGGATCTCAGGGGCACTGTAACTCACAAACCTGCAGAGTTATAAATGACAGCTATTGCCCAAAAATATATTGAAGGAAGGCTGCCAAGACGACTTGTAAACGGTGCAGAATTGCAGGAAAATGATTTCAGGGTGTAGACGGGAATTGCATTTAAAGCATAGGAAAAGAGGCAGAACGTCGACAATGATGCTCTTGGCCAAAAAGGGCGTATGCGTTTTTTCCTGAATATATTCAGGAAAAAACGCATACGCCCTTTTTGGCCAACCAAGCAAGCATGTGAAAGAAATCTACACTAAAATGAAGTCTCACAGCCCCCCGGTTAAAAGAGCCATCTGAAAAGAGTGTAAAATCCAGAAAGGCAGCACAGGCCATGGAGAACATGGAGCCTTGTTATGCTGATGGGCGGGATGTAAATTGCCAACAGCATCTCTGGACAAGTGTATGGTGTTTCCTGGAACACCTAAAAAACAAAGCAGTGGATCCTACGGCACTTCCACTTATGGTCCTATAGCTTAGGGAAATTAAAATCAAAAACACACAGCCACCCCAATGTTTGGGACGGCTCTGTTTACAAGAACCTCGTCTACGGTACAAGTTAAATATCCCAGAACGTGAAAAATGGATAAAGAAGTTGTGGTACGTACGTACAATGGAATATCACTCACCAATGAAATCTATGTCATCAGGCCCGTCGCGGCATAATGAGTGGATTCAGGTACGATTATTCTAACTGAAATAAGTCACACAGAAAATGAAACATCATAAGATATCACTAATAAACGGAATGTAAACTTGGCTACACATGAACTGAATTACAAAGCAGAACAGGGTCTCAAATTTAAAAAAACAACTTATGCTTGCTTAAGGGGAAATGTGAGTTGGGGCGCTGCATAAACTCGGAAATAGAAATTAGCACAGATACCTTTCCATAAGCCAAATATGTTATAGTCAAGACCTACCCCTTGCTTAACGAAATGGACAAAACACCCCGTATTCAACGCCTAGGAATACACCTGACTAGTAAGAATCTTCGAACTCATGGATTTATATGTCTCCATAAGAGAATGAAGCGTGTGTACAGCGGCATGAATGCAGCAGAGAAAATCCGATAAATCCCATTATCAAAATGAATTCCAAAATCAAAACACAAGGACAGTGAAATAGAGAGCATTTCTTAAATAATTCATTCAGGGCTTGTGATGCAACCTGGATTTACCACATCTACACCCAGAGCTGAGTGAGACATAAGTTTGGACACTTCGGGCTGATAGCATTGGTGAGGTTCGATGAGCAAATGCAGACCCTTTGAAGTCATACTGCATGGTACCCATTCCATGGGTCCCAACTCTCCAGGTTTAAGGGATTCTACCTTCAGCTAAAACATGCATGGGAACCCCACAGTATGGTGCACCGTGTGAACGGGGAACGTTTTAAAATGCACCTCAGTTTTCGTCCCCTTTTACTCGGGTTCACCATTCCAGACCCTTTACTAACACTCTCCCCACTTGGAGAGTCAGTGCCTTTAACCTCCTGTTTGGCACAGTTTGCAATTTCTGCACAAGATGAACAGGAATAGGGAGAACCAATGAGAGACTAGCTGTAGGTGTTTGCACGTGCAAATTTAACGCTCATTTCCCACCAGGAAGAGGAATTAACCAAAGGCCCAGCATGCCGTGCCGGAACGAGATTAGGGTCTGAAGCAATCCTGCGGTTTTGCGGCCAGCTCACAAGATAGCGAGTTGAAGAAAGGAGCTCAGGGGGACTGTAACTCACAAAGATGGAGAGCTATAAATGACAGCTATCGTCCAAAAATATATTGTAGGAAGGCTGCGAAGAGGACTTGGAAGCGGTGCAGAATTGCAGGAAAACGTTTTCAGGTGGTGGACCAGAATTGCATTTGAAGCATAGGAAAAGAGGCAGAATGTCGACATTGTTGCTCTAGGCCAAAAAGGGCATATGCGTTTTTTCTTGAATATATTCAGGAAAAAACGCATACGCCCTTTTTGGCCAACCAAAGAATCATTTTAAAGAAATCTGCAGTACAATGAAGTCTCACTGCCCTCCAGTCAAAAGAGCCATCTGAATAAAGTGTAAAATCCAGAAAGGCAGCACAGGCCATGGAGAACAGGGAGCCTTTTTATGCTGATGGGCGGGATGTAAATTGCCAACAGCCACTCTGGAGAAGTGTATGGTGTTTCCTGGAACACCTAAAAAACAAAGCATCGGAGCCTACGGCATTTCCACTTATGGTCCTATAGCTTAGGGAAATTAAAATCAAAAACACACAGCCACCCCAAAGTGTTGGACGGCTCTGTTTACAAGAACCTCGTCTACGGTACAAGTTAAATATCCCAGAATTGAAAAATGGATAAAGAACTTGTGGTACGTACGTACAATGGAATATCACTCAGCAATGAAATCTATGTCATCAGGCCCGTCGCGGCATAATGAGTGGATTCAGGTACGATGATTGTAAGTGAAATAAGTCACATAGAAAATGAAACATCATAAGATATCACTAATACACGGAATGTAAACTTGGCTACACATGAACTGAATTACAAAACAGAACAGGGTCTCAAATTTAGAAAACCAACTTATGCTTGCTTAAGGGGAAAGGTGAGTTGGGGTGCTGCATAAAACCAGAGATAGAAATTAGCACAGATACCTTTCCATAAGCCAAATATGTAATAGTCAAGACCTACCCCTTGCTCAACGAATTAGACTAAACACCCCATATTCAACAACTAGGAATACACCTGACTAGTAAGAATCTTCAAACCCATGGATTTATATGACTCCGTAAGAGAATGAAGCGTGTGTACAGCGGCATGAATGCATCAGAGAAAATCCGATAAATCCTATTATCAAAATGAATTACAAAAACGAAACACAACGACAGTGAAATAGAGAGCAATTCTTAAATAATTCATTCAGGGCTTGTGATGCAATCTGGATTTACCACATCTACACACAGAGCTGAGTGAGACATAAGGTTGGGCACTTCGGGCTGATAGCATTGGTGAGGTTCGATGAGCAAATGCACACCCTTTGAAGTCATACTGCATGGTACCCATTCCATGGGTCCCAACTCTCCAGTTTTAAGGGATTCTTCCTTCAGGTAAAACATGCATGGGAAACCCACAGTATGGTGCACCGTGTGACCGGCAAACGTTTTCAAATGCATCTCAGTTTTCGTCCCCTTTTACTCGGGTTCACCATTCCAGACTCTTTACTAACACTCTCCCCATTTGGAGAGTCAGTGCCTTTAACCTCCTGTTTGGCACAGTTTGCAATTTCTGCGCAAGATGAACAGGAATAGGGAGAACCATGAGAGACTAGCTGTAGGTGTCTGCACGGGCAAATGGTACGCTCATTTCCCACCAGGAAGAGGAAATAACCAAAGGCCCAGCATGCCCTGCCGGAACCAGATTAGGGCCTGAAGCAATCCTGTGGTTTTGCGGGCAACTCACAAGAAAGCGAGTTGAAGAAAGGAGCTCAGGGGCACTGTAATTCACAAACCTGCAGAGTTATAAATGACAGCTATCGTCCAAAATATATTGAAGTATGTCTGCGAAGAGGACTTAGAATTTGGGCAGAAATTCAGGAAAAGGATTTCAGGGGGTAGAATGGAATTGCACTTAAAGCCTAGGAAAAGACGGAGAAAGGCGACAATTATGCACTTGGCCAAAAAGGGCGTATGCGTTTTTTCCTGAATATAATCAGGAAAAAACGCATACGCCCTTTTTGGCCAACCAAGCAAGCGTGTAAAGAAATCTGCACTACAATGAAGTCTCTCTGCCCCCCGGTCAAAAGGGCCATCTGAAAAAAGTGTAAAATCCAGAAAGGCAGCACAGGCCATGGAGAAGAGGGAGCATTGTTATCCTGATGGGCGGGATGTGAATTGCCAACAGCCACTCTGGAGAAGTGTATGGTATTTCCTGAAACACATAAGAAACAAAGCAACACAGCCTATGGCACTTCCACTTATGGTCCTATAGCTTAGGGAAATTAAAATCAAAAACACACAGCCACCCCAAAGTTTCAGACGGCTCTGTTTACAAGAACCTCTTGTACGGTACAAGTTAAATATCCCAGAGGGCGAAAAATGGATAAAGAAGTTGTGGTTCTTACGTACAATGGAATATCACTCAGCAATGAAATCTATGTCATCAGGCCTGTAGCGGCATAATGAGTGGATTCAGGTACGATGATTCTACGTGCAATAGGTCACACAGAAAAAGAAACATCATAAGATATCACTAATACACGGAATATAAACTTGGCTACACATGAACTGAATTACAAAACAGAACAGTGTCTCAAATTTAGAAAACCATCTTATGCTTGCTTTTTGGGAAAGGTGAGTTCGGGTGCTGCATAAAAACAGAGATTGAAATTCGCACTGATACCGTTCCATAAGCCAAATATGTAATAGACAAGACCTACTGCTTGCTCAACGAAATGGGCTCAACACCCCATATTCAACGCCTAGGAATATACCTGCCTAGCAAGAATCTTAAAACCCATGGATTTATATGTGTCCGTAAGAGAATCCAGCGTGTGTTCAGTGGCCTAAAGGCAACAGTGAAAATCCGATAAATCCCATTATCAAAATAAATTTCAAAAACAAAACACAATGACAGTGAAATAGAGAGCAATTCTTAAATAATTCACTCAGGGCTTCTGATGAAACCTGGATTTACCACATCTACACCCAGAGCTGGGGAGAAATAAGGCCAGACACTTCGGCCTGATAGCATTGGTGAGGTTCGATGAGCAAATGTAGACCCTTTGAAGTCATACTGCATGGTACCCATTCCATGGGTCCCAACTCTCCAGGTTTAAGGGATTCTTCCTTCAGCTAAAACATGCATGGGAAACCCACAGTATTGTGCACCGTGTGACCGGGAAACGTTTTCAAATGCATCTCAGTTTTCGTCCCATTGTACTCGGGTTCACCATTCCAGACCCTTTACTAACACTCTCCCCACTTGGAGAGTCAGTGCCTTTAACCTCCTGTTTGGCACAGTTTGCAATTTCTGCGCAAGATGAACAGGAATAGGGAGAACCAATGAGAGACTAGCTGTAGGTGTCTGCACGGGCGAATTTAATGCTCATTTCCCACCAGGACGAGGAATTAACCAAAGGCTCAGCATGCCGTGCCGGAACCAGATTAGGGCCTGAAGCAATCCTGCGGGTTTGCGGAAAGCTCACAAGATAGCAAGTTGAAGAAAGGATCTCAGGGGCACTGTAACTCACAAACCTGCAGAGTTATAAATGACAGCTATTGCCCAAAAATATATTGAAGGAAGGCTGCCAAGACGACTTGTAAACGGTGCAGAATTGCAGGAAAATGATTTCAGGGTGTAGACGGGAATTGCATTTAAAGCATAGGAAAAGAGGCAGAACGTCGACAATGATGCTCTTGGCCAAAAAGGGCGTATGCGTTTTTTCCTGAATATATTCAGGAAAAAACGCATACGCCCTTTTTGGCCAACCAAGCAAGCATGTGAAAGAAATCTACACTAAAATGAAGTCTCACAGCCCCCCGGTTAAAAGAGCCATCTGAAAAGAGTGTAAAATCCAGAAAGGCAGCACAGGCCATGGAGAACAGGGAGCCTTGTTATGCTGATGGGCGGGATGTAAATTGCCAACAGCATCTCTGGACAAGTGTATGGTGTTTCCTGGAACACCTAAAAAACAAAGCAGTGGATCCTACGGCACTTCCACTTATGGTCCTATAGCTTAGGGAAATTAAAATCAAAAACACACAGCCACCCCAATGTTTGGGACGGCTCTGTTTACAAGAACCTCGTCTACGGTACAAGTTAAATATCCCAGAACGTGAAAAATGGATAAAGAAGTTGTGGTACGTACGTACAATGGAATATCACTCACCAATGAAATCTATGTCATCAGGCCCGTCGCGGCATAATGAGTGGATTCAGGTACGATTATTCTAACTGAAATAAGTCACACAGAAAATGAAACATCATAAGATATCACTAATAAACGGAATGTAAACTTGGCTACACATGAACTGAATTACAAAGCAGAACAGGGTCTCAAATTTAAAAAAACAACTTATGCTTGCTTAAGGGGAAATGTGAGTTGGGACGCTGCATAAACTCGGAAATAGAAATTAGCACAGATACCTTTCCATAAGCCAAATATGTTATAGTCAAGACCTACCCCTTGCTTAACGAAATGGACAAAACACCCCGTATTCAACGCCTAGGAATACACCTGACTAGTAAGAATCTTCGAACTCATGGATTTATATGTCTCCATAAGAGAATGAAGCGTGTGTACAGCGGCATGAATGCAGCAGAGAAAATCCGATAAATCCCATTATCAAAATGAATTCCAAAATCAAAACACAAGGACAGTGAAATAGAGAGCATTTCTTAAATAATTCATTCAGGGCTTGTGATGCAACCTGGATTTACCACATCTACACCCAGAGCTGAGTGAGACATAAGTTTGGACACTTCGGGCTGATAGCATTGGTGAGGTTCGATGAGCAAATGCAGACCCTTTGAAGTCATACTGCATGGTACCCATTCCATGGGTCCCAACTCTCCAGGTTTAAGGGATTCTACCTTCAGCTAAAACATGCATGGGAACCCCACAGTATGGTGCACCGTGTGAACGGGGAACGTTTTAAAATGCACCTCAGTTTTCGTCCCCTTTTACTCGGGTTCACCATTCCAGACCCTTTACTAACACTCTCCCCACTTGGAGAGTCAGTGCCTTTAACCTCCTGTTTGGCACAGTTTGCAATTTCTGCACAAGATGAACAGGAATAGGGAGAACCAATGAGAGACTAGCTGTAGGTGTTTGCACGTGCAAATTTAACGCTCATTTCCCACCAGGAAGAGGAATTAACCAAAGGCCCAGCATGCCGTGCCGGAACGAGATTAGGGTCTGAAGCAATCCTGCGGTTTTGCGGCCAGCTCACAAGATAGCGAGTTGAAGAAAGGAGCTCAGGGGGACTGTAACTCACAAAGATGGAGAGCTATAAATGACAGCTATCGTCCAAAAATATATTGTAGGAAGGCTGCGAAGAGGACTTGGAAGCGGTGCAGAATTGCAGGAAAACGTTTTCAGGTGGTGGACCAGAATTGCATTTGAAGCATAGGAAAAGAGGCAGAATGTCGACATTGTTGCTCTAGGCCAAAAAGGGCATATGCGTTTTTTCTTGAATATATTCAGGAAAAAACGCATACGCCCTTTTTGGCCAACCAAAGAATCATTTTAAAGAAATCTGCAGTACAATGAAGTCTCACTGCCCTCCAGTCAAAAGAGCCATCTGAATAAAGTGTAAAATCCAGAAAGGCAGCACAGGCCATGGAGAACAGGGAGCCTTTTTATGCTGATGGGCGGGATGTAAATTGCCAACAGCCACTCTGGAGAAGTGTATGGTGTTTCCTGGAACACCTAAAAAACAAAGCATCGGAGCCTACGGCATTTCCACTTATGGTCCTATAGCTTAGGGAAATTAAAATCAAAAACACACAGCCACCCCAAAGTGTTGGACGGCTCTGTTTACAAGAACCTCGTCTACGGTACAAGTTAAATATCCCAGAATTGAAAAATGGATAAAGAACTTGTGGTACGTACGTACAATGGAATATCACTCAGCAATGAAATCTATGTCATCAGGCCCGTCGCGGCATAATGAGTGGATTCAGGTACGATGATTGTAAGTGAAATAAGTCACATAGAAAATGAAACATCATAAGATATCACTAATACACGGAATGTAAACTTGGCTACACATGAACTGAATTACAAAACAGAACAGGGTCTCAAATTTAGAAAACCAACTTATGCTTGCTTAAGGGGAAAGGTGAGTTGGGGTGCTGCATAAAACCAGAGATAGAAATTAGCACAGATACCTTTCCATAAGCCAAATATGTAATAGTCAAGACCTACCCCTTGCTCAACGAATTAGACTAAACACCCCATATTCAACAACTAGGAATACACCTGACTAGTAAGAATCTTCAAACCCATGGATTTATATGACTCCGTAAGAGAATGAAGCGTGTGTACAGCGGCATGAATGCATCAGAGAAAATCCGATAAATCCTATTATCAAAATGAATTACAAAAACGAAACACAACGACAGTGAAATAGAGAGCAATTCTTAAATAATTCATTCAGGGCTTGTGATGCAATCTGGATTTACCACATCTACACACAGAGCTGAGTGAGACATAAGGTTGGGCACTTCGGGCTGATAGCATTGGTGAGGTTCGATGAGCAAATGCACACCCTTTGAAGTCATACTGCATGGTACCCATTCCATGGGTCCCAACTCTCCAGTTTTAAGGGATTCTTCCTTCAGGTAAAACATGCATGGGAAACCCACAGTATGGTGCACCGTGTGACCGGCAAACGTTTTCAAATGCATCTCAGTTTTCGTCCCCTTTTACTCGGGTTCACCATTCCAGACTCTTTACCAACACTCTCCCCATTTGGAGAGTCAGTGCCTTTAACCTCCTGTTTGGCACAGTTTGCAATTTCTGCGCAAGATGAACAGGAATAGGGAGAACCATGAGAGACTAGCTGTAGGTGTCTGCACGGGCAAATGGTACGCTCATTTCCCACCAGGAAGAGGAAATAACCAAAGGCCCAGCATGCCCTGCCGGAACCAGATTAGGGCCTGAAGCAATCCTGTGGTTTTGCGGGCAACTCACAAGAAAGCGAGTTGAAGAAAGGAGCTCAGGGGCACTGTAATTCACAAACCTGCAGAGTTATAAATGACAGCTATCGTCCAAAATATATTGAAGTATGTCTGCGAAGAGGACTTAGAATTTGGGCAGAAATTCAGGAAAAGGATTTCAGGGGGTAGAATGGAATTGCACTTAAAGCCTAGGAAAAGACGGAGAAAGGCGACAATTATGCACTTGGCCAAAAAGGGCGTATGCGTTTTTTCCTGAATATAATCAGGAAAAAACGCATACGCCCTTTTTGGCCAACCAAGCAAGCGTGTAAAGAAATCTGCACTACAATGAAGTCTCTCTGCCCCCCGGTCAAAAGGGCCATCTGAAAAAAGTGTAAAATCCAGAAAGGCAGCACAGGCCATGGAGAAGAGGGAGCATTGTTATCCTGATGGGCGGGATGTGAATTGCCAACAGCCACTCTGGAGAAGTGTATGGTATTTCCTGAAACACATAAGAAACAAAGCAACACAGCCTATGGCACTTCCACTTATGGTCCTATAGCTTAGGGAAATTAAAATCAAAAACACACAGCCACCCCAAAGTTTCAGACGGCTCTGTTTACAAGAACCTCTTGTACGGTACAAGTTAAATATCCCAGAGGGCGAAAAATGGATAAAGAAGTTGTGGTTCTTACGTACAATGGAATATCACTCAGCAATGAAATCTATGTCATCAGGCCTGTAGCGGCATAATGAGTGGATTCAGGTACGATGATTCTACGTGCAATAGGTCACACAGAAAAAGAAACATCATAAGATATCACTAATACACGGAATATAAACTTGGCTACACATGAACTGAATTACAAAACAGAACAGTGTCTCAAATTTAGAAAACCATCTTATGCTTGCTTTTTGGGAAAGGTGAGTTCGGGTGCTGCATAAAAACAGAGATTGAAATTTGCACTGATACCGTTCCATAAGCCAAATATGTAATAGACAAGACCTACTGCTTGCTCAACGAAATGGGCTCAACACCCCATATTCAACGCCTAGGAATATACCTGCCTAGCAAGAATCTTAAAACCCATGGATTTATATGTGTCCGTAAGAGAATCCAGCGTGTGTTCAGTGGCCTAAAGGCAACAGTGAAAATCCGATAAATCCCATTATCAAAATAAATTTCAAAAACAAAACACAATGACAGTGAAATAGAGAGCAATTCTTAAATAATTCACTCAGGGCTTCTGATGCAACCTGGATTTACCACATGTACACCCAGTGCTGGGGAGTCATATGGCCGGACACTTCGCCCTGATAGCATTGTTGAGGTTCGGTGAGCAATTGCAGACCCTTTGAAGTCATACTGCATGGTACCCATTCCAAGGGTCCCAACTCTCCAGGTTTAAGGGATTCTTCCTTCCGCTACATCATGTATGGGAAACCCAGAGTATGGTCCACCATGTGATTGGGAAACGTTTTCAAATGCATCTCAGTTTTCGTCCCTTTATACTCGGGTTCACCATTCCAGACGCTTAACTAACACTCTCCCCACTTGGAGAGTCAGTGCCTTTAACCTCCTGTTTGTCACAGTTTGTAATTTCTGCGCAAGATGAACAGGAATAGGGAGAACCAATGAGAGACTAGCTGTAGGTGTCTGCACGGGCAATTTAATGCTCATTTCTCACCAGGAAGTGGAATTAACCAAAGGCTCAGAATGCCGTGCCGGAACCAGATTAGGGCCTGAAGCAATACTGCGGGTGTGCAGGCAGCTCACAAGAAAGCGAGTTGAACAAAGGAGCTCAGGGGCACTGTAATTCACAAACCTGCAGAGTTATGAATGACAGCTATCGTCCAAAAATATATTGAAGGAAGGCTGCGAAGAGGACTTGAAAGCGGGGCAGAATTCCAGGAAAACGATTTCAGGAGGTAGACGGGAAGTGCACTGAAAGCATAGGAGAAGAGGCAGAACCTCGACAATGATGCACTTGTTCAAAAAGTGCATATGCGTTTTTTCCAAGGCCCTCCTTAAAGAGGGTAGGGGGCTCCCAGCATGCTTCAGTGGCCAACAGAGGGCCCACATCGCCAAGTTGACGTGACCCAGCCAGGCAGGAGTGACCTCACATCAGAGGGCCCACCTCACAGAAGGGTAAGGGACCCAGCCATTATCAGACTCTCACCAGAGGGCCCACATCAGCAAGGGGCTGGGAACCAGGCAGGAGTGTCTTCACACCCGTGGGGCCACATCATCGCAAGTTGAGGTACCTAGCACATGTGGCCTCAAACCAGAGGACCCACATCTCCATGGGTCTCGGAGCGAGGCAGGCAGGATGAACCTCAAAACACGTGGCCCATTGTATAAAAAAGGTGAGGAATCCAGCAGTTGGAACATCCCAGCAGGCGGCCCAGAGCACCGAGGCTATGGGATCCAGGCAATGATGAACTCACAACAGAGGGCCCTCATCATGAAACTGTGAGCAACCTAGCCATTGTGACCTCAGAGCACAAGGCCCACATCCCCATGGGGAAGCGAACCAAGCAGGAGTGTCATCGCACCAGTGGGCACACATCAGAAAATGTGGGGAGCCCAGCAGTTAGGGCCTGACGCCAGAGGGCCCTCATCACCGAGGAGAGGAGGCTCCCAGCAGGCTCCAACTGCTACAAGATGGCCAACGTCGCCAATGCGGGGTGTGCCAGCCAGGCAGGAGTGACCTCAGAGCAGAGGGCCAACCTCAAAAAAGTGTGAGGAACCCAAAGAGGATTAGACTCTCACCAGAGGGCCCACATCACCAAGAGGATCAGAACCAGGCAGGACTGTCTTCACACCAGGGTGACCACATCATAGAAAGGTGAGGAACCCAGCACATGTGGCCTAAACCAGAAGACCCACATCTCCAAGGGGCTCGGAGTGAGGCATGCAGGAGTAGCCTCACAACACAGGGCCCATAGAATAAAAAAGCTGAGGAATCCTGCAGTGGGAACCTCCCAGCAGGCGGCCCAGAGCACCGAGTCTATGCGATCCAGGCTGCAGTGAACTCACAGCAGAGGGCCCATATCATGAAACTGTGAGCAACCCAGCCATTGGGACCTCACAGCAGAAGGCCCACATCCCCATGGTTTGGGAACATGGCAAGAGTGTCCTCGCACCACTTAGCAGGTATCAGAAAAAGTGGGTACCCAGCAGTTACGGCCTGACGCTAGAGAGCCCTCATCACCGAGGGGAGGTGGCTCCCAGCAGGCTCCAACTGCCACAAGAGGGCCGATGTCGCCAAGGCGGGGTGTGCCAGCCAGTCAGTAGTGACCTCACAGCAGAGGGCCCACCTCACAGAAGGGTGAGGAACCCAGCCAGGATCAGACTCTCACCAGAGGGCCCACATCACCAAGGGGATAGAAACCAGGCAGGAGTGTCCTCACACCAGCGGGGCCACATCATCGAAAGGTGAGGGACCCAGCACACGTGGCCTCAAACCAGAGGACACACATCACCAAGGGGCTGGGAGTGAGCCAGGCAGGAGGAGTCTCCAAACAGAGGGCCCATAGAAGAAAAAAGGTGAGGAATCCCGCAGTTGGAACCTCCCCGCAGGCGGCCAGGAGCAGCGACGCTATGGGATCCAGGCCGGAGTGAACTCACACCAGAGGGCCCTCATCATGAAACTGAGCCACCCACCGTTGGGACCTCAGAGCAGAAGGCCCATATTCCCATGGGGTTGGAAACCTGGCAGGAGTGTACTCACACCACAGGGCGCACATCAGAAAATTTTGGGAGCCCAGGAGTTAGAGCCTGACGCCAGAGGGCCCTCATTACCGAGGGGAGGAGACTCCCAGCAGGCACCAACTCCCAACTGAGGGCCCACGTCGCCAAGGTGACGTGTGCCAGTCAGGCAGGAGTGACCTCACAGCAGAGGGCCTACCTCACAGAAGGGTGAGGAAACCAGCCAGGATAAGACTCTCACCAGAGAGCCCACATCACCAAGGGGACCGGAACAAGGCAGGAGTGTCCTCACACCAGTGTGGCCACATTATAGAAAGGTGACGAACCCAGCACATGTGGCCTAAACCAGAGGACCCACATTTCCAAGGTGCTCCGAGTGAGGCAGGCAGGAGTAGCCTAACAACACAGGGCCCACAGAATAAAAAATGTGAGGAATCCAGCAGTTGGAACCCCCCAGCAGGTGGCCCAGAATACGGAGTCTATGGGATCCAGGCCACAGTGAACTCACAGCAGAGGGCTCACATCATGACACTATGAGCAACCCAGCTGGTGGGACCTCAGAGCAGAAGGCCCACATCCCCATGGGGATGGGAACGTGGCAGGAGTGTACTCGCACGACAGGGCACATATCAGAAAATTTTGGGAGCCCATGAGTTAGGGCCTGACGCCAGAGGGCCCTCATTACCGAGGGGAGGAGACTCCCAGCAGGCACCAACTCACAACTGAGGACCCACATCGCCAAGGTGATGTGTGCCAGCCAGGCAGGAGTGACCTCACAGCAGAGGGCCCACCTCCCAGAAGGGTGAGGAATCCAGCCAGGATCAGACTCTCACCAGAGGGCCCCCATCACCAAGGGGATGGGAACCAGGCAGGAGTGTCCTCACACCAGTGGGGCCACATCAATAAAGGTGAGGAAACCGGCACATGTGGCCTCAAACCAGAGGACTTACATCACAAAGGGGCTGGGAGTGAGTCAGGAAGGAGGAGCATGAAAACACAGGACCCAAAGAATAAAAATGGAAAGGAATCCAGCAGTAGGAACCTCCCAGCAGGCGGCTCAGAGCACAGAGTCTATGGGATCTAGGCCTGAGTGAACTAACACCAGAGAGCCAACATCCTGAAACTGTGAACAACACAGGTGTTGGGACCATAGAGCAGAAGGCACATGGGGATGGGAACCTGGCAGGAGTGCCCTCACACCACTTAGCACGTATCAGAAAATGTGGGTAACCAGCAGTTAGGGCCTGATGCCAGAGGGTCTCATCACTGAGGGGAGGAGGCTCCCAGCGGGCTCCAACTGCCACCAGAGGGCCGACGTCGCCAAGGCGGGGTGTGTCAGCCAGGCAGGAGTGACCTCAGAGAAGAGGGCCCACCTCACAGAAGTGTGAGGAGCCCAACCAGGATCAGACTCTCACTGGAGGGCT
The DNA here is from genome assembly GCF_059928025.1 of Delphinapterus leucas. Lineage (NCBI taxonomy): Eukaryota > Metazoa > Chordata > Mammalia > Artiodactyla > Monodontidae > Delphinapterus > Delphinapterus leucas. Next base: position 328,109 of record NW_028322235.1, read on the forward strand.
CACATCACCAAGGGGATGGGAACCAGGCAGGAGTGTCCGCACACCAGTGGGGCCACATCTGCGAAAGGTGAGGAACCCAGCACATGTGGCCTCAAACCAGAGGACACACATCACCAAGGGGCTGGGAGTGAGGCAGGTGTCTGGAGGGGCACATTTAACTCTAATTTCCCACCAGGAAGAGGAATTAACCAAAGGCTCAGAGTGCCGTGCGGGACCCTGATTACGGCCTGAAGCAAACCTGCGGTTCTGTGGCCAGCTTTCAAGGAAACGAGTTAAGAAAGGAAATCACAGGCACTGTAATTCACAAACCTGCAGAGTTATAAATGACAGCTATTGGCAAAAATATATTGAAGTAAGTCTGCACAGAGGACTTGAAAACGAGGCAGAATTGCAGGAATCATATTTCAGGAGGTAGATTGGAATTGCATTTAAAGCATGTGAAAAGCGGCAGATCTTTGACAGTGATGCACTTGGACAAAAAGTGCGTATACATTTTTTCCTGAATATATTCAGGAAAAAACGCATATGCCCTTTGTGGCCAACCAAGAATTCGAGCAATGGAAATCCGCACTACAATGAACTCTCATTTCCCATTCGTCAAAAGAGCCATCTGAAAAAAGTGTAAAACCCAGAAACACAGGACAGGCCATGGAGAACAGGGAGCCTTGTTATGCTGATGGACGGGATGTAAATTGCCAACAGACACTCTGGTGATGTTTATGGTGTATGCTGAAACATCTAAAAAACAAAGCTACAGAGCCTAGGGCACTTCCACTTTTGGCCCTATAGCTTAGGAAAATTAAAATCAACAAGACACAGCCAACACAATATCCAGGGCTGCTGTGTTTACAAGAACCTTGAGTCCAGTACAAATTAAATATCCCAGAAAGAAAAAAATGGATAAAGGAGTTGTCCTACTTACGTACAACGGAATATCACTCAGCAATGAAATCAATGTCATCAGGCCTGTAGCAGCAAATTGAGTGGATTTAAGTATGATGATTCTAAGAGAAATATGTCACACAGAGAAACATAATTATCATAAGATATCACAAATAGAGGGAGTGTAAACTTGGCTACACATAAACTGAATTACAAAACCGAACAGAGTCTCACATTTAGATAAAAACTTATGCTTGCTTAACGGGAAAGTTGAGTTGGGGTGCTGTATAAAACCAGAGATTGAAATGAGCACACATACCGTTCCATAAGCCAAATATGTAATAGACAAGACCTACTCTTTGCTCAACGAAATAGACTAATCCATGGTGTATCACCTCACACCTGTTAGAATGGGCATCATCAGAAAATCTACAAACAACAAATGCTGGAAAGGGTGCGGAGATAAGGAAACCTCTTCCACTATTGTTGGGAATGTAAATTGATGCAGTCACTGTGGAGAACATTATGGAGTTTCTTATAAAACTAAGAATAGAATTACCATATAATACAGCAATCCCACTACTGGGCATATACCCAGACAAAACCATAAAACGAAAAGAGACATTCACCGCAATGTTCATTGCATCACTATTTACAATATCCAGGTAATGGAAGCAAACTAAATGCCCACAGACAGACGAATGCATAAAGATGAGGTACATATATAAAATGGAATATTACTAAGCCATAAAAAGGAATGAAATTGGGTCATTTGTAGAGACGTTGATGGATCTAGAGACTGTCATACAGAGTGAAGTAAGTCAGAAAGAGAAAAACAAATCCTGTATATAAATGCATATATGTGGAACCTAGAAGTTGTACAGATGAACCGTTTTGCAAGGCAGAAATAGAGCAACAGATGTAGACAACAAACGTATGGACACCAAGGGGGGAAAGCTGTTAGGGGGGTGGTGGTGGGAGGAGTTGAGAGATTGGGATTGGCATGTATACATTTCTATGTATAAAATAGGTAACCAAAAAGAACCTGCTGTATAAAAAAATAAAATAAAATTCAAAATTACAAAAAGTAAAACAGAAAAAATATTCTTCCCTTCACATACATGTATTTATATGAATAAATTATTTCCATGCTTATATCTGTAAATACAAAAAAGAGGAATAAAATCTACCTTGAACCAAAAACGAAAAAAAGAAAAAAAAACAGAACCCACCAGTTACACAGAGGAAAACCGTATCAGGGCCCTTGCTCCAGTTGTAAACAATTCTGAAGTTGGTCAGTGGTGGGGAATCATCTCCCATTCAGCCAGCATGCCCCACGCAACAAGCGTCCTCATTGCAAAGCTGGGGGCCCGTGCCGAGGCATCTGTGAGTAAACGTGGGCCGAGCCCCAGGCCAGCTGCTGCTGAAATGTTCCCACCCTTCCCAGGTAAAACACCTGAATATGTACAAGGACTTGAAAGCCTAGAGGAAGGGCCATGGAGCCACATGAGCGACAGCATGCCAGCCGACTTGGTGCCTGCAGGCCAGACAGGATGGTCCTGGCCCTGGGTGCTCTTCTGGAAGCTTTCCATTTCCCTGCCTGAGATACCCCTCCTGTCCCGGCCCCCACTGCTTTCTTCCTTACTCACCTCTGCCCAGGGAGAAATTCCAGCGGCAGGTATGGGTGGCACATCCTCTTCTTTAGCAGGTGGCATCTTGGCAACTGCTGCAGAAAGTCCAGCAGAGCCCCACTCACACTGGGCAACCCACAAAGCCGTGGCCTCTCACTCCCTCCCACCAGTCCAGCCCCGAGACTGCTGACAGGGCAGAAAATGGCGTCAGGCACAGCTGCAGGTGCTCTTGCTGCCTGGAGCGGTGTTTATATTGATCTCAACCCAGGCACACCTGGGGAGGGATGGCCGGCATGGTCAGGCTTCCCAGGCCAGCCAATAATCACCCCTCAGGGGCTCACAGTTGCAGAAACTGGAACTTGCTGAATCGGCCAGGTCCAAGGAACAGGTGTGGGCTCCTGAGAGTCAGGATAGACAAGGGGCTGCAGCTCTGGCTTGTTTTCTAATTATATTATCTGGCCCATGAGTGGGAGACAACTTCAAGAAAACCCTCTCCTAATGAGAAGTACCCAGGAGTCAGGGAGAGCAGGGGTGGGTGGTGGGTGGAGACAGAGGCCTGGTGCCCCGGGTGCAGTGGAAGTCTCTGGAAGACCAGGTGGAGGGAGGCCACACAGAGTGATGCCCAGGGTCACAGACCTGTCGGAGCTGCTGTTTGTTAGTTCAAGTCCTGCTCTGAGGTGCTCTGTGTCAGATCTGAGTGACAGGTGAGCTGGGAGTGCTCTGCAATGAGGGCGATGTGCATGGCTCCTGTGTGCCCAGCCCTGCCACGGTACCTGAAAGGGTAGCTCTGTATCCTGGGAGGGGCCTGACCACGAGATCCCCATGGGCTGCAGGGGAACCTGCCCAGGGAGCCCCATATCCTGGGAGGGGCCTGAACACGAGAGCCCCGTGGGCTGGGGTGGGGGTGGGGTACCTGCCCAGGTGAGCTCCATATCCTGGGATTGGCCTGACCTCGAGAGACCCATGGGCGGCTGGAGTACTGGTAAAAGATGTCAGGACAGTCCGTGAAGCCACCGAGGATATACCTCCAGTAGTTCCTAAACCCTACACCCTGCTGGTCATTCTACTAACCACCAGGACATGGTATTCTGTATTAGTCTTCAATGAAGCCTTCTTTTGTATTCTATTAGTCCCAGAGTCACAAGAAATTTTGGCTTGTGAGTGGCAGGACTCAACATACAACTAAAACAATACTTCCGGGCCGTCTTGCCCCAAGGGTTCAAAAATTCCCACACCATCTTTGGGGAAAGCTCAGCTAAAGACCTAAAAGTTCTACCTCTGGAAAAGGAAACACTCCTTCAATATGCAGACGACATTCTGATCGCCAGCCCTACTAAGGAGACCTCTGAACTACCAAGCCAATAAAGGATACAAGTTGTCCAAGAAAAAGCTCAAATATCACAGACTATGGTGACCTGCGTGGGCTGCATTCTCACAGAAGGTCGGAGAAGCCCATCCCAGGAAAGGGAAGAAACAATTTACAGCCTTACCCATTTCTAAAACTAGAAGACAGCTTAGGGGTTCCTGGGGAGGCCAGGGTTTGCTGCTTCTGGATCCCTAACTACAGTCTACTAGCTGGGCCTCTATATGAAACACTGAAAGAAAAAGATGATGATCCTTTTGAATAGAATCCAGAAGTGGCCTTTCAAGAATGGAAAGAGCAGTCAATTCAGACCCTTGCCCTGGAACTCCCTAATTTAGCTAAACCCTTTGACCTTTACATTCCTAGTGAAATTTGAATGGCCATTGGAGTATTAGTGCAAAACCTGGGACCACTTGAAATGGAACAATGCAAGAATGCCATCCAGGTAGGATAAACTACGGTCACCAAGGGGCTTGGCCCACTGCCACATCTGGCCAAGATACTGGCAGTATCTGAAAACCTGGAAATCAGCAGCCCAAAAGGCCACCTCCTTCCTAAGTGAAAAGGACCCCACGTGGTGATCCTAACCCCCAACCATGCCCTGAAGTTGCAGGGTTTGCTCCGTGGGCACACTGACCTTGAGTGAGGAGGTCCTCCAACTCCAACCTCCAGAGAGATAACTGGGGCAAAGGGCACCATGACGACTCGTGTGACCATCACTTGACCTGGAGTTTCTCTCATAAAACAACAAGAGTGTGTCCCAAAAGAGTAGACTACTGCTTGCAGGACTTACTGCACCCAGAGGGGAGGTAATAATCTTGGCAGGGGAACCGTATATCATGCTGTCACCATAGAAAAGCCTACAGACACTGTGATGATGGTGGCCAATAAGACCGGCTGGACTCCTGTTTACTTCAAAAGGCTGTTGACTCAGTGGCCATCATGGTCCTTCATCACCACTGACCCTGGACTGTCTGGGAGTTGAGCAGTCAGGGTGCTGACACCTGGTGCTGTTTTTACGTTAATTCAGGGGCCTAACTGAAGAAAGCACAGACTACTGGTCAGAGCATCTAGGCTGGCAGAAACGGTCAGCCTAAGGTGGCCGAACAAATGTGGGGCGGGGTGAAACTGGACCTCACAGCGTCACTGCACATCTCCTTCCTGGACCCTTAAAGGTCATTAGAATCTATAACACTACCAATACTTGTGCTCAGGCGGAGGAGCAGGGAGGCAGGAGGCCTGCGGACAATCAACGTCACCTGGAGGCTGCTGGGGAGAAGTTCAGACCCTCTCCCACGGGTATGAGGGCTCCTAACTCAGCACTCAGCAGTTACAGATGAAGGGTCTGCACCCTCAGCACTCTAAGAATGAGGAAGGGGACAAAATGCAGAAGAGGGGTTTGTCCCAGGCAAAGCCCCTTAAAAATCCCTGGGAGATAAAAATAGAGTCTGGGCAATAAAATAAAGTCTAACCTTTTTTATCCTTTGTGCTTTGTCTAATTTCACGTGCTCCTAGGGTCCCGCATACAGAGGTTCAACAGCCGGCACTTCAGACCAGATTTCCTAGTGCAGAATGGCTGGGTCGACACTTCAGCTCCTGGAGCACAGTGCAGACTCCGCAATATAGAGCCTGAGCTGCAGCCAACAGGGCCCTCGAGAGCTCCGCCCCCTCCCTCCCACTGACTCTGACAGGATCTCTACACAGCAGCCCAGCCCACAGCCCACGGGGTAGCACATGCTCTCACCTCTGCATTCTCTGATCAAAATATAAAGTTTCCTTTGCTTCTGAACCAAACTCAGTCTCGATCTGTTGGCTCCAATGACACTGGGCAGGGGGACACTTGTTGGGGTCCACTCTGGAGGATCAGTAACAGAAATTGAGAACATTGTAACTTCAATGAACAGATGTGTGAGCCAAACTGTAATTAACATAGAACAGTGTATAAGGCTCGGGTAAAATAAGATGTTTCTAACACTTCCATTTGATATTTCCATCACTTTATTATAAGCAAGTTCAGTGAAAGGTTTGTCTTATTTGTCAGGTCAATACTAGAGAAACGAAGTGATTTCTTTCCAAGGATGTACATCTAATAATCTTGGTTAAAGCTTCAATCTTGTTTTAAATGCTTTTCCATTGAAAATTATACCTCTCTTTCAGCTCTCCCATTTCTGAGAAGTATAAAATCTTATAATTTATTATTACCAAAGGGGAAAGGTGGGAGGAGGGATAAATTAACAGTTTAGGATTAACACATACACACTGCTATGTATAAAATCGATCATCAACAAGGAACTACTGTATAGCACAGGGAACTACACTCAATATTTTGCAATAACCTATAAGGGGAAATAATCTGAAAAAAGAATAGATATTTTTATTGACATCATCTATTAATGACAGTTAAAATGGAACCTAAGGGAAGCCGGTGGTGAGTGCTTCTGACCCTGAAGACTTCAATCATCTAAAGTTTGGACTCTGCCTACTTCCCAAGGCCCTTAATGAACATATGTGTAGCCGTAGCTTAAAAAATTCCCCAGTTTGGGTTGTGGAGAGACAGTGATTTTGAAAAAGCCCTGGTGTTCTCCTCACATGAATGGGACACTTCCTACAGCTAAAATATGCCTGTCACACCCAGAAGATGGTATACCGTCTGATCGGGAAGAGTTTGGAAAAGGCATCTCATCTCCTCATCTCCTGGTGCTCGGGTTCACCCCTCCAGCGTCTTTACGAACAGTCTCCCCACTTGGAGATGTCAGCACTGTCAACATCCTGTTGCATACAGTTTGGAATTTGTCCAGAGGATGAAGCAGAAGGAGGAGGAACAATGAGAGACAAGTCCTAGGTGTTCGGACAGGCACATGTCACTCTAATTTCCAATCAGGAAGACGAATTGACTAAAAGCTAGGGTTGCCCATGGAAACAGAATAGGGCTTGAGGAAATCCCGCTGCTTTGTGGCCAGTTCCCATAAACACAAGTTGAAAAATGGAACTCAGGGCCGCTAAAATTCACGAAACTGCAGAGTTGAAAATATCTCTCACTGAAAAATGTCTTGAGGAAAGTCAGAGAAAAGGACTTGTAAGCAACGGAGAATGGCAGGAAAGGGATTGGAAGAGGTAGAAAGGACTCGCCATTAAGCACAAGAAAAGGGGCTGAACATTGCCAACATTGCAGTTGGCCAAAAAGGGTGTATGCGTCTTTTTCTGTATATATTCAAGAAAAGGGCATACACTTTTTTAGCCAACCAAACAGGTGGGCACTGGAAATCAGTACTACAAAACATATCACTTCGCATCAGTCAGAAGAGCCTTCCTCATAAAGTGTAAACACCAGAAATGCAGGACAGGGCAAGGAGAAAAGGGAGCCCTGTGAGGCTTATAGTGGAAATGTATATTGCCAATGGTCACTCTTGAGAAGTGTATTGTGTTTACTAAAGCATCTAAAAAATGAGCTACAGAGCACAGGGCACTTACACTCATGGACGTATATCTTGGGAAAGACAAAAATGGAGAGGACACAGGCACCCCAATGTTTACCGCCTCTCTGTTTAAAAGATCCTCGACTAGGATATAATTTATATGTCTCTGGAGGGAAAAAATGGATAGAGGTGTGGCACTTATGTAGAGTGGAATATTACTCAGCCTGAAAATCAGTGAAATATGGCCAGTTGTAACAACCCCAGAGTAGTTACGTATGATCATTCAAAGTCACATAATTCAAAAAGAAAAAGACATACGATATTACTAATACATGGAATGTAAACGTGGCTACAAATGACCTGAATTACAAAACAGAATGGGGTCTCAAATTTAGAAGACCAACTTATGTTTGCTTAAGGAAAAAGGAGAGTTGGGGAGCTGCATAAAACAAGAGATTGAAATTAGCACAGATACCGTTCCATAAGCCAAATATGTAATAGAAAAAACCTACTCCCTGGTCAAAGAAATGGACTCAACACGCCATATTCAACACCTACGAATACACCTGACTAGTAAGAATCTTCAAACTCATGGATTTATATGTCTCCGTAAGAGAATCAAGCATGAGTACAGCGGCATGAACACAGCAGTGAAAATGCGATAAATCCTATTATCAAAATAAATTACAAAAACAAAACACAATGAGAGTGAAATAGAGAGCAATTCTTAAATAATTCATTCAGGGCTTGTGATGCAACCTGGATTTACCACATCTACACCCAGAGCTGAGTGAGACATAAGGTTGGGCACTTCGGGCTGATACCATTGTTGAGGTTCGATGAGCAAATGCAGACCCTTTGAAGTCATACTGCATGGTACCCATTCCATGGGTCCCAAATCTCCAGGATTAAGGGATTCTTTCTTCAGCTAAAACATGCATGGGAAACCCACAGTATGGTGCACCGTGTGACCAGGAAAGGTTTTCAAATGCATCTCAGTTTTCGTCCCCTTTTACTCGGGTTCACCATTCCAGAACCTTTACTAACACTCTCCCCACTTGGAGAGTCAGTGCCTTTAACCTCCTGTTGGGCACAGTTTGCAATTTCTGCGCAAGATGAACAGGAATAGGGAGAACCAATGAGAGACTAGCAGTAAGTGTCTGCACAGGCAAATTTAACGCTCATTTCCCACCAGGAAGAGGAATTAACCAAAGGATCAGCATGCCGTGCCGGAACCAGATTAGGGCCTGAAGCAATCCTGCGGGTTTGCGCCCAGCTCACAAGTTGCGAGTTGAAGAAAGGAGCTCAGGGGCACTGTAACTCACAAACATGCAGAGTTATAAATGACAGCTATCGTCCAAAAATATATTGAAGGAAGGCTGCGAAGACGACTTGTAAGCGGGGCAGAATTGCAGGAAAACGATTTCAGGGGGTAGACGGGAATTGCATTTAAAGCATAGGAAAAGAGGCAGAACGTCGACAATGATGCTCTTGGCCAAAATGGGTGTATGCGTTTTTTCCTGAATTTATTCAGGAAAAAAAGCATATGCGCTTTTTGGCCAACCAAGCAAGCATGTTAAAGAAATCTGCACTACAATGAAGTCTCACTGCCCCCCGGTCAAAAGGGACATCTGAAACAAGTGTAAAATCCACAAAGACAGGACAGGCCATGGAGAACAGGGAGCCTTGTTATGCTGATGGTCGGGATGTAAATTGCCAACAGCCAATCTGGAGAAGTGTATGGTGTTTCCTGGAACCCCTGAAAAACAAAGCAACGGAGCCTACGGCACTTCCACTTATGGTCTTATAGCTTAGGGAAATTAAAATCAAAAACACACAGCCACCCCAAAGTGTCGGACGGCTCTGTTTACAAGAACCTCTTCTACGGTACAAGTTAAATATCCCAGAATGTGAAAAATGGATAAAGAAGTTGTGGTACGTACGTACAATGGAATATCACTCAGCAATGAAAGCTATGTCATCAGGCCCATCGCGGCATAACGAGTGGATTCAGGTACGATGATTCTAAGGGAAATACGTCACACAGAAAATGAAACATCATAAGATATCACTAATACATGGAATGTAAACTTTGCTACACATGAACTGAATTATAAAACAGAACAGGGTCTCAAATTTAGAAAACCAACTTATGCTTGCTTAAGGGGAAAGGTGAGTTGGGGTGTTGCATAAAACCAGAGATAGAAATTAGCACAGATACCTTTCCATAAGCCAAATATGTAATAGTCCAAACCTACACCTTGCTCAACGAAATGGACTAAACACCCCATATTCAACGCCTAGGAATACACCTGACTAGTAAGAATCTTCAAACCCATGGATTTATATGTCTCCGTAAGAGAATGAAGCGTGTGTACAGCGGCATGAACGCAGCAGAGAAAATCCGATAAATCCCATTATCAAAATGAATAACAAAAACAAAACACAAGGACAGTGAAATAGAGAGCAATTCTTAAATAATTCATTCAGGGCTTGTGATGCAACCTGGATTTACCACATCTACACCCAGAGCTGAGTGAGACATAAGGTTGGGCACTTCGGGCTGATAGCATTGGTGAGGTTCGATGAGCAAATGCAGACCCTTTGAAGTCATACTGCATGGTACCCATTCCATGGTTCCCACCTCTCCAGATTTAAGGGATTCTTCCTTCAGCTAAAACATGCATGGGAGACCCACAGTATGGTGCACCGTGTGACCGACAAACGTTTTCAAATGCATCTCAGTTTTTGTCCCCTTTTACTTGGGTTCACCATTCCAGACCCTTTACTAACACTCTCACCACTTGGAGAGTCTGTACCTTTAACCTCCTGTTTGGCACAGTTTGCAATTTCTGCGCAAGATGAACAGGAATAGGGAGAACCAATGAGAGACTAGCTGTAGGTGTCTGCACGAGCAAATTTAATGCTCATTTCGCACCAGGAAGAGGAATTAACCAAAGGCTCAGCGTGCCGTGCCGGAACCAGTTTAGGGCCTGAAGCAATCCAGCAGTTTTGCGGCCAGCTTACAAGAAAGCAAGTTGAAGAAAGGAGCTCAGGGACACTGTAACTCACAAACCTGCAGAGTTATAAATGACAGCTATCGTCCAAAAATATATTGAAGGAAGGCTGCGAAGACGACTTGTAAGCGGGGCAGAATTGCAGGAAAACGATTTCAGGGGGTAGACGGGAATTGCATTTAAAGCATAGGAAAAGAGGCAGAACGTGGACAATGATGCTCTTGGCCAAAAAGGGCGTATGCGTTTTTTCCTGAATATATTCAGGAAAAAACGCATACGCCCTTTTTGGCCAAGCAAGCAAGCATGTTAAAGAAATCTGCACTACAATGAAGTCTCACTGACCCCCGGTCATAAGGGCCATCTGAAAAAAGTGTAAAATCCAGAAAGGCAGCACAGGCCATGGAGAACAGGGAGCCTTGTTATGCTGATGGGCGGGATGTAAATTGCCAACAGCCACTCTGGTGAACTGTATGGTGTTTCCCGGAACACCGAAAAAACAAAGCTTCGGAGCCTACGGCACTTCCACTTATGGTCCTATAGCTTAGGGAAATTAAAATCAAAAACACACAGCCACCCCAAAGTGTCGGACGGCTCTGTTTACAAGAACCTCGTCTACGGTACAAGTTAAATATCCCAGAATGTGAAAAATGGATAAAGAAGTTGTGGTACGTACGTACAATGGAATATCATTCAGCAATGAAATCTATGTCATCAGGCCCGTCGCGGCATAATGAGTGGATTCAGGTACGATGATTCTAAGTGAAATAAGTCACACAGAAAATGAAACATCATAGGATATCACTACTACACGGAATGTAAACTTGGCTACACATGAACTGAATTACAAAACAGAACAGGGTCTCAAATTTAGAAAACCAACTTATGCTTGCTTAAGGGGAAAGGTGAGTTGGGGTGCTGCATAAAACCAGAGATAGAAATTAGCACAGATACCTTTCCATAAGCCAAATATGTAATAGTCAAGACCTACCCCTTGCTCAACGAAATGGACTAAACACCCCATATTCAACGCCTAGGAATACACCTGACTAGTAAGAATCTTCAAACCCATGGATTTATATGTCTCCGTAAGAGAATGAAGCGTGTGTACAGCGGCATGAATGCATCAGAGAAAATCCGATAAATCCCATTATCAAAATGAATTACACAAACAAAACCCAAGGACAGTGAAATAGAGAGCAATTCTTAAATAATTCATTCAGGGCTTGTGATGCAACCTGGATTTACCACATCTACACCCAGAGCTGAGTGAGACATAAGGTTGGGCACTTCGGGCTGATAGCATTGGTGAGGTTCGATGAGCAAATGCAGACCCTTTGAAGTCATACAGCATGGTACCCATTCCATGGGTCCCAACTCTCCAAGTTTAAGGGATTCTTCCTTCAGCTAAAACATGCATGGGAAACCCACAGTATGGTGCACCGTGTGACTGGCAAACGTTTTCAAATGCATCTCAGTTTTCGTCCCCTTTTACTCGGGTTCACCATTCCAGACACTTTACGAACACTCTCCCCACTTGGAGAGTCAGTGCCTTTAACCTCCTGTTGGGCACAGTTTGCAATTTCTGCGCAAGATGAAAAGGAATAGGGAGAACGAATGAGAGACTAGCTCTAGGTGTCTGCACGGGCAAATTTAACGCTCATTTCCCACCAGGAAGAGGAATTAACCAAAGGCTCAGCATGCCGTGCCGGAACCAGATTAGGGCCTGAGGCAATCCTGTGGGTTTGCGGCCAGCTCACAAGATAGCGAGTTGAAGAAAGGAGCTCAGGGACACTGTAACTCACAAACCTGCAGAGTTATAAATGACAGCTATCGTCCAAAAATATATTGAAGGAAGGCTGCGAAGAGGACTTGAAAGCGGGGCAGAATTGCAGGAAAACGATTTCAGGGGGTAGACTGGAATTGCATTTAAAGCATAGGAAAAGAGGCAGAACGTCGACAATGATGCTCTTGGCCAAAAAGGGCGTATGCGTTTTTTCCTGAATATATTCAGGAAAAAACGCATACGCCCTTTTTGGCCAACCAAGCAAGCATGTTAAAGAAATCTGCACTACAATGAAGTCTCACTGCCCCCCGGTCAAAAGGGCCATCTGAAAAAAGTGTACAATCCAGAAAGGCAGCACAGGCCATGGAAAACAGGGAGCCTTGTTATGCTGATGGGTGGGATGTAAATTGCCAACAGCCACTCTGGAGAAGTGTATGGTGTTTCCCGGAACACCGAAAAAACAAAGCTACGGAGCCTACGGCACTTCCACTTATGGTCCTATAGCTTAGGGAAATTAAAATCAAAAACACACAGCCACCCCAAATTGTCGGACGGCTCTGTTTACAAGAACCTCGTCTACGGTACAAGTTAAATATCCCACAATGTGAAAAATGGATAAAGAAGTTGTGGTACGTACGTACAATGGAATATCACTCAGCAATGAAATCTATGTCATCAGGCCCGTCGCGGCATAATGAGTGGATTCAGGTACGATGATTCTAAGTGAAATAAGTCACACAGAAAATGAAACATCATAAGATATCACTAATACACGGAATGTAAACTTGGCTAGACATGAACTGAATTACAAAACAGAACAGGGTCTCAAATTTAGAAAACCAACTTATGCTTGCTTAAGGGGAAAGGTGAGTTGGGGTGCTGCATAAAACCAGAGATAGAAATTAGCACAGATGCCTTTCCATAAGCCCAATATGTAATAGTCAAGACCTACCCCTTGCTCAACGAAATGGACTAAACACCCCATATTCAACGCCTAGGAATACACCTGACTAGTAAGAATCTTCAAACCCATGGATTTATATGTCTCCGTAAGAGAATGAAGCGTGTGTACAGCGGCATGAATGCAGCAGAGAAAATCCGATAAATCCCATTATCAAAATGAATTACACAAACAAAACCCAAGGACAGTGAAATAGAGAGCAATTCTTAAATAATTCATTCAGGGCTTGTGATGCAACCTGGATTTACCACATCTACACCCAGAGCTGAGTGAGACATAAGGTTGGGCACTTCGGGCTGATAGCATTGGTGAGGTTCGATGAGCAAATGCAGACCCTTTGAAGTCATACAGCATGGTACCCATTCCATGGGTCCCAACTCTCCAAGTTTAAGGGATTCTTCCTTCAGCTAAAACATGCATGGGAATCCCACAGTATGGTGCACCATGTGACTGGCAAACGTTTTCAAATGCATCTCAGTTTTCGTCCCCTTTTACTCGGGTTCACCATTCCAGACCCTTTACGAACACTCTCCCCACTTGGAGAGTCAGTGCCTTTAACCTCCTCTTGGGCACAGTTTGCAATTTCTGCGCAAGATGAAAAGGAATAGGGAGAACGAATGAGAGACTAGCTCTAGGTGTCTGCACGGGCAAATTTAACGCTCATTTCATCAGGAAGAGGAATTAACCAAAGGCTCAGCATGTCGTGCCGTAACCAGATTAGGGCCTGAAGCAATCCTGTGGGTTTGCCGCCAGCTCACAAGATAGCGAGTTGAAGAAATGAGCTCAGGGGCACTGTAACTCACAAACTTGCAGAGTTATAAATGACAGCTATCGTCCAAAAATATATTGAAGGAAGGCTGCGAAGACGACTTGTAAGTGGGGCAGAATTGCAGGAAAACGATTTCAGGGGGTAGGCGGGAATTGCATTTAAAGAATAGGAAAAGAGGCAGAATGTCGACAATGATGCTCTTGGCCAAAAAGGGCGTATGCGTTTTTTCCTGAATATATTCAGGAAAAAACGCATACGCGCTTTTTGGCCAACCAAGCAAGCACGTTAAAGAAATCTGCACTACAATGAAGTCTCACTGCCCCCCGGTCAAAAGGGCCATCTGAAAAAAGTGTAAAATCCAGAAAGGCAGCACAGGCCATGGAGAACAGGGAGCTTTGTTATGCTGATGGGCGGGATGTAAATTGCCAACAGCCATTCTGGAGAAGTGTATGGTGTTTCCCGGAACACCGAAAAAACAAAGCTACGGAGCCTACGGCACTTCCACTTATGGTCCTATAGCTTAGCGAAATTAAAATCAAAAACACACAGCCACCCCAAAGTGTCGGACGGCTCTGTTTACAAGAACCTCGTCTACGGTACAAGTTAAATATCCCAGAATGTGAAAAATGGATAAAGAAGTTGTGGTACGTACGTACAATGGAATATCACTCAGCAATGAAATCTATGTCATCAGGCCCGTCGCGGCATAATGAGTGGATTCAGGTACGATGATTCTAAGTGAAATAAGTCACACAGAAAATTAAACATCATAAGATATCACTAATACACGGAATGTAAACTTGGCTACACATGAACTGAATTACAAAACAGAACAGGTTCTCAAATTTAGAAAACCAACTTATGCTTGCTTAAGGGGAAAGGTGAGTTGGGGTGCTGCATAAAACCAGAGATAGAAATTAGCACAGATACCTTTCCATAAGCCAAATATGTAATAGTCAAGACCTACCCCTTGCTCAACGAAATGGACTAAACACCCCATATTCAACGCCTAGGAATACACCTGACTAGTAAGAATCTTCAAACCCATGGATTTATATGTCTCCGTAAGAGAATGAAGCGTGTGTACAGCGGCATGAATGCAGCAGAGAAAATCCGATAAATCCCATTATCAAAATGAATTACACAAACAAAACCCAAGGACAGTGAAATAGAGAGCAATTCTTAAATAATTCATTCAGGGCTTGTGATGCAACCTGGATTTACCACATCTACACCCACAGCTGAGTGAGACATAAGGTTGGGCACTTCGGGCTGATAGCATTGGTGAGGTTCGATGAGCAAATGCAGACCCTTTGAAGTCATACAGCATGGTACCCATTCCATGGGTCCCAACTCTCCAAGTTTAAGGGATTCTTCCTTCAGCTAAAACATGCATGGGAAACCCACAGTATGGTGCACCGTGTGACTGGCAAACGTTTTCAAATGCATCTCAGTTTTCGTCCCCTTTTACTCGGGTTCACCATTCCAGACCCTTTATGAACACTCTCCCCACTTGGAGAGTCAGTGCCTTTAACCTCCTGTGGGGCACAGTTTGCAATTTCTGTGCAAGATGAAAAGGAATAGGGAGAACCAATGAGAGACTAGCTCTAGGTGTCTGCACGGGCAAATTTAATGCTCATTTCCCACCAGGAAGAGGAATTAACCAAAGGCTCAGCATGCCGTGCCGGAACCAGATTAAGGCCTGAAGCAATCCTGTGGGTTTGCGGCCAGCTCACAAGATAGCGAGTTGAAGAAAGGAGCTCAGGGGTACTGTAATTCACAATCCTGCAGAGTTATAAATGACAGCTATCGTCCAAAAATATATTGAAGGAAGGCTGCGAAGAGGACTTGAAAGCGGGGCAGAATTGCAGGAAAACGGTTTCAGGGGGTAGACTGGAATTGCATTTAAAGCATAGGAAAAGAGGCAGAACGTCGACAATGATGCTCTTGGCCAAAAAGGGCGTATGCGTTTTTTCCTGAATATATTCAGGAAAAAACGCATACGCCCTTTTTGGCCAACCAAGCAAGCATGTTAAAGAAATCTGCACTACAATGAAGTCTCACTGCCCCCCGGTCAAAAGGGCCATCTGAAAAAAGTGTAAAATCCAGAAAGGCAGCACAGGCCATGGAGAAGAGGGAGCCTTGTTATGCTGATGGGTGGGATGTTAATTGCCAACAGCCACTCTGGAGAAGTGTATGGTGTTTCCCGGAACACCGAAAAAACAAAGCTACGGAGCCTACGGCACTTCCACTTATGGTCCTATAGCTTAGGGAAATTAAAATCAAAAACACACAGCCACCCCAAAGTGTCGGACGGCTCTGTTTACAAGAACCTCGTGTACGGTACAAGTTAAATATCCCAGAATGTGAAAAATGGATAAAGAAGTTGTGGTACGTACGTACAATGGAATATCACTCAGCAATGAAATCTATGTCATCAGGCCCGTCGCGGCATAATGAGTGGATTCAGGTACGATGATTCTAAGTGAAATAAGTCACACAGAAAATGAAACATCATAAGATATCACTAATACACGGAATGTAAACTTGGCTAGACATGAACTGAATTACAAAACAGAACAGGGTCTCAAATTTAGAAAACCAACTTATGCTTGCTTAAGGGGAAAGGTGAGTTGGGGTGCTGCATAAAACCAGAGATAGAAATTAGCACAGATGCCTTTCCATAAGCCAAATATGTAATAGTCAAGACCTACCCCTTGCTCAACGAAATGGACTAAACACCCCATATTCAACGCCTAGGAATACACCTGACTAGTAAGAATCTTCAAACCCATGGATTTATATGTCTCCGTAAGAGAATGAAGCGTGTGTACAGCGGCATGAATGCAGCAGAGAAAATCCGATAAATCCCATTATCAAAATGAATTACACAAACAAAACCCAAGGACAGTGAAATAGAGAGCAATTCTTAAATAATTCATTCAGGGCTTGTGATGCAACCTGGATTTACCACATCTACACCCAGAGCTGAGTGAGACATAAGGTTGGGCACTTCGGGCTGATAGCATTGGTGAGGTTCGATGAGCAAATGCAGACCCTTTGAAGTCATACAGCATGGTACCCATTCCAAGGGTCCCAACTCTCCAAGTTTAAGGGATTCTTCCTTCAGCTAAAACATGCATGGGAAACCCACAGTATGGTGCACCATGTGACTGGCAAACGTTTTCAAATGCATCTCAGTTTTCGTCCCCTTTTACTCGGGTTCACCATTCCAGACCCTTTACGAACACTCTCCCCACTTGGAGAGTCGGTGCCTTTAACCTCCTGTTGGGCACAGTTTGCAATTTCTGCGCAAGATGAAAAGGAATAGGGAGAACGAATGAGAGACTAGCTCTAGGTGTCTGCACGGGCAAATTTAACGCTCATTTCATCAGGAAGAGGAATTAACCAAAGGCTCAGCATGTCGTGCCGTAACCAGATTAGGGCCTGAAGCAATCCTGTGGGTTTGCCGCCAGCTCACAAGATAGCGAGTTGAAGAAATGAGCTCAGGGGCACTGTAACTCACAAACTTGCAGAGTTATAAATGACAGCTATCGTCCAAAAATATATTGAAGGAAGGCTGCGAAGACGACTTGTAAGTGGGGCAGAATTGCAGGAAAACGATTTCAGGGGGTAGGCGGGAATTGCATTTAAAGAATAGGAAAAGAGGCAGAATGTCGACAATGATGCTCTTGGCCAAAAAGGGCGTATGCGTTTTTTCCTGAATATATTCAGGAAAAAACGCATACGCGCTTTTTGGCCAACCAAGCAAGCACGTTAAAGAAATCTGCACTACAATGAAGTCTCACTGCCCCCCGGTCAAAAGGGCCATCTGAAAAAAGTGTAAAATCCAGAAAGGCAGCACAGGCCATGGAGAACAGGGAGCTTTGTTATGCTGATGGGCGGGATGTAAATTGCCAACAGCCATTCTGGAGAAGTGTATGGTGTTTCCCGGAACACCGAAAAAACAAAGCTACGGAGCCTACGGCACTTCCACTTATGGTCCTATAGCTTAGCGAAATTAAAATCAAAAACACACAGCCACCCCAAAGTGTCGGACGGCTCTGTTTACAAGAACCTCGTCTACGGTACAAGTTAAATATCCCAGAATGTGAAAAATGGATAAAGAAGTTGTGGTACGTACGTACAATGGAATATCACTCAGCAATGAAATCTATGTCATCAGGCCCGTCGCGGCATAATGAGTGGATTCAGGTACGATGATTCTAAGTGAAATAAGTCACACAGAAAATTAAACATCATAAGATATCACTAATACACGGAATGTAAACTTGGCTACACATGAACTGAATTACAAAACAGAACAGGTTCTCAAATTTAGAAAACCAACTTATGCTTGCTTAAGGGGAAAGGTGAGTTGGGGTGCTGCATAAAACCAGAGATAGAAATTAGCACAGATACCTTTCCATAAGCCAAATATGTAATAGTCAAGACCTACCCCTTGCTCAACGAAATGGACTAAACACCCCATATTCAACGCCTAGGAATACACCTGACTAGTAAGAATCTTCAAACCCATGGATTTATATGTCTCCGTAAGAGAATGAAGCGTGTGTACAGCGGCATGAATGCAGCAGAGAAAATCCGATAAATCCCATTATCAAAATGAATTACACAAACAAAACCCAAGGACAGTGAAATAGAGAGCAATTCTTAAATAATTCATTCAGGGCTTGTGATGCAACCTGGATTTACCACATCTACACCCACAGCTGAGTGAGACATAAGGTTGGGCACTTCGGGCTGATAGCATTGGTGAGGTTCGATGAGCAAATGCAGACCCTTTGAAGTCATACAGCATGGTACCCATTCCATGGGTCCCAACTCTCCAAGTTTAAGGGATTCTTCCTTCAGCTAAAACATGCATGGGAAACCCACAGTATGGTGCACCGTGTGACTGGCAAACGTTTTCAAATGCATCTCAGTTTTCGTCCCCTTTTACTCGGGTTCACCATTCCAGACCCTTTATGAACACTCTCCCCACTTGGAGAGTCAGTGCCTTTAACCTCCTGTGGGGCACAGTTTGCAATTTCTGTGCAAGATGAAAAGGAATAGGGAGAACCAATGAGAGACTAGCTCTAGGTGTCTGCACGGGCAAATTTAATGCTCATTTCCCACCAGGAAGAGGAATTAACCAAAGGCTCAGCATGCCGTGCCGGAACCAGATTAAGGCCTGAAGCAATCCTGTGGGTTTGCGGCCAGCTCACAAGATAGCGAGTTGAAGAAAGGAGCTCAGGGGTACTGTAATTCACAATCCTGCAGAGTTATAAATGACAGCTATCGTCCAAAAATATATTGAAGGAAGGCTGCGAAGAGGACTTGAAAGCGGGGCAGAATTGCAGGAAAACGGTTTCAGGGGGTAGACTGGAATTGCATTTAAAGCATAGGAAAAGAGGCAGAACGTCGACAATGATGCTCTTGGCCAAAAAGGGCGTATGCGTTTTTTCCTGAATATATTCAGGAAAAAACGCATACGCCCTTTTTGGCCAACCAAGCAAGCATGTTAAAGAAATCTGCACTACAATGAAGTCTCACTGCCCCCCGGTCAAAAGGGCCATCTGAAAAAAGTGTAAAATCCAGAAAGGCAGCACAGGCCATGGAGAAGAGGGAGCCTTGTTATGCTGATGGGTGGGATGTTAATTGCCAACAGCCACTCTGGAGAAGTGTATGGTGTTTCCCGGAACACCGAAAAAACAAAGCTACGGAGCCTACGGCACTTCCACTTATGGTCCTATAGCTTAGGGAAATTAAAATCAAAAACACACAGCCACCCCAAAGTGTCGGACGGCTCTGTTTACAAGAACCTCGTGTACGGTACAAGTTAAATATCCCAGAATGTGAAAAATGGATAAAGAAGTTGTGGTACGTACGTACAATGGAATATCACTCAGCAATGAAATCTATGTCATCAGGCCCGTCGCGGCATAATGAGTGGATTCAGGTACGATGATTCTAAGTGAAATAAGTCACACAGAAAATGAAACATCATAAGATATCACTAATACACGGAATGTAAACTTGGCTACACATGAACTGAATTACAAAACAGAACAGGGTCTCAAATTTAGAAAACCAACTTATGCTTGCTTAAGGGGAAAGGTGAGTTGGGGTGCTGCATAAAACCAGAGATAGAAATTAGCACAGATGCCTTTCCATAAGCCAAATATGTAATAGTCAAGACCTACCCCTTGCTCAACGAAATGGACTAAACACCCCATATTCAACGCCTAGGAATACACCTGACTAGTAAGAATCTTCAAACCCATGGATTTATATGTCTCCGTAAGAGAATGAAGCGTGTGTACAGCGGCATGAATGCAGCAGAGAAAATCCGATAAATCCCATTATCAAAATGAATTACACAAACAAAACCCAAGGACAGTGAAATAGAGAGCAATTCTTAAATAATTCATTCAGGGCTTGTGATGCAACCTGGATTTACCACATCTACACCCAGAGCTGAGTGAGACATAAGGTTGGGCACTTCGGGCTGATAGCATTGGTGAGGTTCGATGAGCAAATGCAGACCCTTTGAAGTCATACAGCATGGTACCCATTCCAAGGGTCCCAACTCTCCAAGTTTAAGGGATTCTTCCTTCAGCTAAAACATGCATGGGAAACCCACAGTATGGTGCACCATGTGACTGGCAAACGTTTTCAAATGCATCTCAGTTTTCGTCCCCTTTTACTCGGGTTCACCATTCCAGACCCTTTACGAACACTCTCCCCACTTGGAGAGTCGGTGCCTTTAACCTCCTGTTGGGCACAGTTTGCAATTTCTGCGCAAGATGAAAAGGAATAGGGAGAACGAATGAGAGACTAGCTCTAGGTGTCTGCACGGGCAAATTTAACGCTCATTTCACACCAGGAAGAGGAATTAACCAAAGGCTCAGAATGCCGTGCAGGAACCAGATTAGGGCCTGAGGCAATCCTGTGGGTTTGCGGCCAGCTCACAAGATAGCGAGTTGAAGAAATGAGCTCAGGGGTACTGTAACTCACAAATCTGCAGAGTTATAAATGACAGCTATCGTCCAAAAATATATTGAAGGAAGGCTGCGAAGACGACTTGTAACGGGACAGATTTGCAGGAAAACGATTTCAGGGGGTAGACGGGAATTGCATTTAAAGCATAGGAAAAGAGGCAGAACGTCGACAATGATGCTCTTGGCCAAAAAGAGCGTATGCGTTTTTTCAGGAAAAAACGCATACGCCCTTTTTGGCCAACCAAGCAAGCATGTTAAAGAAATCTGCACTACAATGAAGTCTCACTGCCCCCTGGTCAAAAGGGCCATCTGAAAAAAGTGTAAAATCCAGAAAGGCAGCACAGGCCATGGAGAACAGGGAGCCTTGTTATGCTGATGGGCGGGATGTAAATTGCCAACAGCCACTCTGGAGAAGTGTATGGTGTTTCCCGGAACACCGAAAAAACAAAGCTACGGAGCCTACGGCACTTCCACTTATGGTCCTATAGCTTAGGGAAATTAAAATCAAAAACACACAGCCACCCCAAAGTGTCGGACGGCTCTGTTTACAAGAACCTCGTCTACGGTACAAGTTAAATATCCCACAATGTGAAAAATGGATAAAGAAGTTGTGGTACGTACGTACAATGGAATATCACTCAGCAATGAAATCTATGTCATCAGGCCCGTCACGGCATAATGAGTGGATTCAGGTACGATGATTCTAAGTGAAATAAGTCACACAGAAAATGAAACATCATAAGATATCACTACTACACGGAATGTAAACTTGGCTACACATGAACTGAATTACAAAACAGAACAGGGTCTCAAATTTAGAAAACCAACTTATGCTTGCTTAAGGGGAAAGGTGAGTTGGGGTGCTGCATAAAACCAGAGATAGAAATTAGCACAGATACCTTTCCATAAGCCAAATATGTAATAGTCAAGACCTACCCCTTGCTCAACGAAATGGACTAAACACCCCATATTCAATGCCTAGGAATATACCTGACTAGTAAGAATCTTCAAACCCATGGATTTATATGTCTCCGTAAGAGAATGAAGCGTGTGTACAGCGGCATGAATGCAGCAGAGAAAATCCGATAAATCCCATTATCAAAATGAATTACACAAACAAAACCCAAGGACAGTGAAATAGAGAGCAATTCTTAAATAATTCATTCAGGGCTTGTGATGCAACCTGGATTTACCACATCTACACCCAGAGCTGAGTGAGATATAAGGTTGGGCACTTCGGGCTGATAGCATTGGTGAGGTTCGATGAGCAAATGCAGACCCTTTGAAGTCATACAGCATGGTACCCATTCCATGGGTCCCAACTCTCCAAGTTTAAGGGATTCTTCCTTCAGCTAAAACATGCATGGGAAACCCACAGTATGGTGCACCGTGTGACTGGCAAACGTTTTCAAATGCATCTCAGTTTTCATCCCCTTTTACTCGGGTTCACCATTCCAGACCCTTTACGAACACTCTCCCCACTTGGAGAGTCAGTGCCTTTAACCTCCTGTTGGGCACAGTTTGCAATTTCTGCGCAAGATGAAAAGGAATAGGGAGAACGAATGAGAGACTAGCTCTAGGTGTCTGCACGGGCAAATTTAACGCTCATTTCCCACCAGGAAGAGGAATGAACCAAAGGCTCAGCATGCCGTGCCGGAACCAGATTAGGGCCTGAGGCAATCCTGTGGGTTTGCGGCCAGCTCACAAGATAGCAAGTTGAAGAAAGGAGCTCAGGGGCACTGTAACTCACAAACCTGCAGAGTTATAAACGACAGCTATCGTCCAAAAATATATTGAAGGAAGGCTGCGAAGACGACTAGAACGCGGGGCAGAATTGCAGGAAAACGATTTCAGGGGGTAGACGGGAATTGCATTTAAAGCATAGGAAAAGAGGCAGAAGGTGGACAATGATGCTCTTGGCCACAAAGGGCGTATGTGTTTTTTCCTGAATATATTCAGGAAAAAAAGCATACGCCCTTTTTGGCCAACCAAGCAAGCATGTTAAAGAAATCTGCACTACAATGAAGTCTCCTTGCCCCCCGGGCAAAAGGGCCATCTGAAAAAAGTGTAAAGTCCAGAAAGGCAGCACAGGCAATGGAGAACAGGGAGCCTTGTTATGCTGATGGGCGGGATGTAAATTGCCAACAGCCACTCTGGAGAAGTGTTTGGTGTTTTCCGGAACACCTAAATAACAAAGCAACGGAGACTACGGCATTTCCACTTATGGTCCTATAGTTTAGGGAAATTAAAATCAAAAACACACAGCCACCCCAAAGTGTCAGACGGCTCTATTTACAA
This sequence comes from Delphinapterus leucas, assembly GCF_059928025.1. NCBI lineage: Eukaryota > Metazoa > Chordata > Mammalia > Artiodactyla > Monodontidae > Delphinapterus > Delphinapterus leucas. Next base: position 351,233 of record NW_028322235.1, read on the forward strand.
GAACCTCGTCTACGGTACAAGGTAAATATCCCAGAATGTGAAAAATGGATAAAGAAGTTGTGGTACGTACGTACAATGGAATATCACTCAGCAATGAAATCTATGTCATCAGGCCCGTCGCGGCATAATGAGTGGATTCAGGTACGAGGATTCTAAGTGAAATAAGTCACACAGAAAATGAAACATCATAAGATATCACTAATACACGGAATGTAAACTTGGCTACACATGAACTGAATTACAAAACAGAACAGGGTCTCAAATTTAGAAAACCAACTTATGTTTGCTTAAGGGGAAAGGTGAGTTGGGGTGCTGCATAAAACCAGAGATAGAAATTAGCACAGATACCATTCCATAAGTCAAATGTGTAATAGTCAAGACCTACCCCTTGTTCAACGAAATGGGCTAAACACACTATATTCAACGCCTAGGAATACACCTGACTAGTAAGAATCTTCAAACCCATGGATTTATATGTCTTCATAAGAGAATCAAGCGTGTGTACAGCTGCATGAAGGCAGCAGAGAAAATCCGATAAATCCCATTATCAAAATGAATTACAAAAACAAAACACAATGACAGTGAAATAGAGAGCAATTCTTAAATAATTCATTCAGGGTTTGTGATGCAACCTGGATTTACCTCATCTACACCCAGAGCTGTGTGAGACATAAGGTTGGACACTTCGGGCTGATAGCATTGGTGAGGTTCGATGAGCAAATGCAGACCATTTGAAGTCATACTGCGTGGTACCCATTCCATGGGTCCCAACTCTCCAGGTTTAAGCGATTCTTCCTTCAGCTAAAACATGCATGGGAAACCCACAGTATGGTGCACCGTGTGACCGGGAAACGTTTTCAAATGCATCTCAGTTTTCGTCCACTTTTACTCGGGTTCACAATTCCAGACCCTTTACTAACACTCTTCCCACTTGGAGAGTCAGTGCCTTTAACCTGCTGTTTTGCACAGTTTGCAATTTCTGCGCAAGATGAACAGGAATAGGGAGAACCAATGAGAGACTAGCTGTAGGTTTCTGCACGGGCAAATTTAACGCTCATTTCCCACCAGGAAGAGGAATTAACCAAATGCTCAGCATTTCATGACGCAACAAGATTAGGGCCTGAAGCAATTCTGCGGGTTGGCAGCCAGCTCACAAGAAAGCGATTTGAAGAAAGGAGTTCAGGGGCACTGTAATTCACAAAGCTGCAGAGTTATAAATGACAGCTACCGTCCAAAAATATATTGAAGGAATGCTGCGAAGAGGACTTGAAATCGGGGCAGAATTGCAGGAAAACGATTTCTGGGTGTAGACTGGAATTGCATTTAAAGCATAGGAAAAGAGGTAGAACGTCCACAATGATGCACTTGGCCAAAAAGGGCGTATGCGTTTTTTCCTGAATATATTCAGGAAAAAACGCATACGGCCTTTCTGGCCAACCAAGCATGCATGTTAAATAAATCTGCACTACAATGAAGTCTCCCTGCCCCTCGGTCAAAAGGGCCATCTGAAAAAAGTGTAAAATCCAGAAAGGCAGCACAGGCCATGGAGAACAGGGAGCCTTGTTATGCTGATGGGTGGTATGTAAATTGCCAACAGCCACTCTGGAGAAGTGTATTGTGTTTCCTGAAACACCTAAAAAACAAAGCAACGGAGCCTACGGCACTGGCACTTATGGTCCTATAGCTTAGGGAAATTAAAATCAAAAACACACAGCCACCCCAAAGTTTCAGACGCCTCTGTTTACAAGAACCTCGACTACGTACAAGTTAAATATCCCAGAAAGCGAAAAATGGATAAAGAAATTGTGGTACGTACGTACAATGGAATATCATTCACCAATGAAACCTATATCATCAGGCCCGTCGTGGCATAATGATTGGATTCAGGTACAATGATTCTAAGTGAAATAAGTCACACAGAAAATGAAACATCATAAGATATCACTACTACACGGAATGTAATCTTGGCTACACATGAACTGAATTGCAAAACAGAACAGGGTCTCAAATTTAGAAAACCAACTTATGCTTGCTTAAGGGGAAAGGTGAGTTGGGGTGCTGCATAAAACCAGAGATAGAAATTAGCACAGATACCTTTCCATAAGCCAAATATGTAATAGTCAAGACCTACCCCTTGCTCAACGAAATGGACTAAACACCCCATATTCAACGCCTAGGAATACACCTGACTAGTAAGAATCTTCAAACCCATGGATTTATATGTCTCCGTAAGAGAATGAAGCGTGTGTACAGCGGCATGAATGCAGCAGAGAAAATCCGATAAATCCCATTATCAAAATGAATTACACAAACAAAACCCAAGGACAGTGAAATAGAGAGCAATTCTTAAATAATTCATTCAGGGCTTGTGATGCAACCTGGATTTACCACATCTACACCCAGAGCTGAGTGAGACATAAGGTTGGGCACTTCGGGCTGATAGCATTGGTGAGGTTCGATGAGCAAATGCAGACCCTTTGAAGTCATACAGCATGGTACCCATTCCATGGGTCCCAACTCTCCAAGTTTAAGGGATTCTTCCTTCAGCTAAAACATGCATGGGAAACCCACAGTATGGTGCACCGTGTGACTGGCAAACGTTTTCAAATGCATCTCAGTTTTCGTCCCCTTTTACTCGGGTTCACCATTCCAGACACTTTACGAACACTCTCCCCACTTGGAGAGTCAGTGCCTTTAACCTCCTGTTGGGCACAGTTTGCAATTTCTGCGCAAGATGAAAAGGAATAGGGAGAACCAATGAGAGACTAGCTCTAGTTGTCTGCACGGGCAAATTTAATGCTCATTTCCCACCAGGAAGAGGAATTAACCAAAGGCTCAGCATGCCGTGCCCGAACCAGATTAGGGCCTGAGGCAATCCTGTGGGTTTGCGGCCAGCTCACAAGATAGCGAGTTGAAGAAAGGAGCTCAGGGGCACTGTAACTCACAAACCTGCAGAGTTATAAATGACAGCTATCGGCCAAAAATATATTGAAGGAAGGCTGCGAAGACGACTTGTAAGCGGGACAGATTTGCAGGAAAACGATTTCAGGGGGTAGACGGGAATTGCATTTAAAGCATAGGAAAAGAGGCAGAACGTCGACAATGATGCTCTTGGCCAAAAAGGGCATATGCGTTTTTTCCTGAATATATTCAGGAAAAAACGCATACGCCCTTTTTGGCCAACCAAGCAAGCATGTTAAAGAAATCTGCACTACAATGAAGTCTCACTGCCCCCCGGTCAAAAGGGCCATCTGAAAAAAGTGTAAAATCCAGAAAGGCAGCACAGGCCATGGAGAACAGGGAGCCTTGTTATGCTGATGGGCGGGATGTAAATTGCCAACAGCCACTCTGGAGAAGTGTATGGTGTTTCCCGGAACACCGAAAAAACAAAGCTACGGAGCCTACGGCACTTCCACTTATGGTCCTATAGCTTAGGGAAATTAAAATCAAAAACACACAGCCACCCCAAAGTGTCGGACGGCTCTGTTTACAAGAACCTCGTCTACGGTACAAGTTAAATATCCCAGAATGTGAAAAATGGATAAAGAAGTTGTGGTACGTACGTACAATGGAATATCACTCAGCAATGAAATCTATGTCATCAGGCCCATCGCGGCATAATGAGTGGATTCAGGTACGATGATTCTAAGTGAAATAAGTCACACAGTAAATGAAACATCATAAGATATCACTAATACACGGAATGTAAACTTGGCTACACATGAACTGAATTACAAAACAGAACAGGGTCTCAAATTTAGAAAACCAACTTATGCTTGCTTAAGGGGAAAGGTGAGTTGGGGTGCTGCATAAAACCAGAGATAGAAATTAGCACAGATACCTTTCCACAAGCCAAATATGTAATAGTCAAGACCTACCCCTTGCTCAACGAAATGGACTAAACACCCCATATTCAACGCCTAGGAATACACCTGACTAGTAAGAATCTTCAAACCCATGGATTTATATGTCTCCGTAAGAGAATGAAGCGTGTGTACAGCGGCATGAATGCAGCAGAGAAAATCCGATAAATCCCATTATCAAAATGAATTACACAAACAAAACCCAAGGACAGTGAAATAGAGAGCAATTCTTAAATAATTCATTCAGGGCTTGTGATGCAACTTGGATTTACCACATCTACACCCACAGCTGAGTGAGACATAAGGTTGGGCACTTCGGGCTGATAGCATTGGTGAGGTTTGATGAGCAAATGCAGACCCTTTGAAGTCATACAGCATGGTACCCATTCCATGGGTCCCAACTCTCCAAGTTTAAGGGATTCTTCCTTTAGCTAAAACATGCATGGGAAACCCACAGTATGGTGCACCGTGTGACTGGCAAACGTTTTCAAATGCATCTCAGTTTTCGTCCCCTTTTACTCGGGTTCACCATTCCAGACCCTTTACGAACACTCTCCCCACTTGGAGAGTCAGTGCCTTTAACCTCCTGTTGGGCACAGTTTGCAATTTCTGCGCAAGATGAAAAGGAATAGGGAGAACCAATGAGAGACTAGCTCTAGGTGTCTGCACGGGCAAATTTAACGCTCATTTCCCACCAGGAAGAGGAATTAACCAAAGGCTCAGCATGCCGTGCTGGAACCAGATTAGGGCCTGAAGCAATCCTGTGGGTTTGCCGCCAGCTCACAAGATAGCGAGTTGAAGAAATGAGCTCAGGGGCACTGTAACTCACAAACCTGCAGAGTTATAAATGACAGCTATCGTCCAAAAATATATTGAAGGAAGGCTGCGAAGACGACTTGTAAGCGGGTCAGAATTGCAGGAAAACGATTTCAGGGTGTAGACGGGAATTGCATTTAAAGCATAGGAAAAGAGGCAGAACGTGGGCAATGATGCTCTTGGCCAAAAAGGGCGTATGCGTTTTTTCCTGAAGATATTCAGGAAAAAACGCATACGCCCTTTTTGGCCAACCAAGCAAGCATGTTAAAGAAATCTGCCCTACAATGAAGTCTCACTGACCCCCGGTCATAAGGGCCATCTGAAAAAAGTGTAAAATCCAGAAAGGCAGCACAGGCCATGGAGAACAGGGAGCCTTGTTATGCTGATGGGCGGGATGTAAATTGCCAACAGCCACTCTGGTGAACTGTATGGTGTTTCCCGGAACACCGAAAACACAAAGCAACGGAGCCTACGGCACTTCCACATATGGTCGTATAGCTTAGGGAAATTAAAATCAAAAACACACAGCCACCCCAAACTGTCGGACGGCTCTGTTTACAAGAACCTCGTCTACGGTACAAGTTAAATATCCCAGAACGTGAAAAATGGATAAAGAAGTTGTGGTACGTACGTACAATGGAATATCACTCAGCAATGAAATCTATGTCATCAGGCCCGTTGCGGCATAATGAGTGGATTCAGGTACGATGAATCTAAGTGAAATAAGTCACACAGAAAATTAAACATCATAAGATATCACTACTACACGGAATGTAAACTTGGCTACACATGAACTGAATTACAAAACAGAACAGGGTCTCAAATTTAGAAAACCAACTTATGCTTGCTTAAGGGGAAAGGTGAGTTGGCGTGCTGCATAAAACCAGAGATAGAACTTAGCACAGATACCTTTCCATAAGCCAAATATGTCATAGTCAAGACCTACCCCTTGCTCAACGAAATGGACTAAACAGACCATATTCAACCCCTAGGAATACACCTGTGTAGTAAGAATCTTCAAACACTTGGATTTATATGTCTCTGTAAGAGAGTGAAGCATGTGTACAGCGGCATGAATGCAGCAGAGAAAATCCGATAAATCCCATTATCAAAATGAATTACACAAACAAAACCCAAGGACAGTGAAATAGAGAGCAATTCTTAAATAATTCATTCAGGGCTTGTGATGCAACCTGGATTTACCACATCTACACCCAGAGCTGAGTGAGACATAAGGTTGGGCACTTCGGGCTGATAGCATTGGTGAGGTTCGATGAGGAAATGCAGACCCTTTGAAGTCATACTGCATGGTACCCATTCCATGGGTCCCAACTCTCCAGGTTTAAGGGATTCTTCCTTCAGCTAAAACATGCATGGGAAACCCACAGTATGGTGCACCGTGTGACCGGCAAACGTTTTCAAATGCCTCTCAGTTTTCGTCCCCTTTTACTCGGGTTCACCATTCCAGACCCTTTACTAACACTCTCCCCACTTGGAGAGTCAGTGCCTTTAACCTCCTGTTTGGCACAGTTTGCAATTTCTGCGCAAGATGAACAGGAATAGGGAGAACCAATGAGAGACTAGCTCTAGGTGACTGCACGGGCAAATTTAACGCTCATTTCCCACCAGGAAGAGGAATTAACCAAAGGCTCAGCATGCCGTGCCGGAACCAGATTAGGGCCTGAAGCAATCCTGTGGGTTTGCGGCCAGCTCACAAGATAGCGAGTTGAAGAAAGGAGCTCAGGGGCACTGTAACTCACAAACCTGCAGAGTTATAAATGATAGCTATCGTCCAAAAATATATTGAAGGAAGGCTGCGAAGACGACTTGTAAGCGGGACAGATTTGCAGGAAAACGATTTCAGAGGGTAGACGGGAATTGCATTTAAAGCATAGGAAAAGAGGCAGAACATCGACAATGATGCTCTTGGCCAAAAAGGGCATATGCGTTTTCTCCTGAAAATATTCAGGAAAAAACGCATACGCCCTTTTTGCCCAACCAAGCAAGCACGTTAAAGAAATCTGCACTACAATGAAGTCTCACTGCCCCCCGGTCAAAAGGGCCATCTGAAAAAAGTGTAAAATCCAGAAAGACAGCACAGGCCATGGAGAACAGGGAGCCTTGTTATGCTGATGGGCGGGATGTAAATTGCCAACAGCCACTCTGGAGAAATGTATGGTGTTTCCCGGAACACCGAAAAAACAAAGCTACGGAGCCTACGGCACTTCCACTTATGGTCCTATAGCTTAGGGAAATTAAAATCAAAAACACACAGCCACCCCAAAGTGTCGGACGGCTCTGTTTACAAGAACCTCGTCTACGGTACAAGTTAAATATCCCAGAATGTGAAAAATGGATAAAGAAGTTGTGGTACGTACGTACAATGGAATATCACTCAGCAATGAAATCTATGTCATCAGGCCCGTCGCGGCATAATGAGTGGATTCAGGTACGATGATTCTAAGTGAAATAAGTCACACAGAAAATGAAACATCATAAGATATCACTACTACACGGAATGTAAACTTGGCTACACATGAACAGAATTACAAAACAGAACAGGGTCTCAAATTTAGAAAACCAACTTATGCTTGCTTAATGGGAAAGGTGAGTTGGGGTGCTGCATAAAACCAGAGATAGAAATTAGCACAGATACCTTTCCATAAGCCAAATATGTAATAGTCAAGACCTACCCCTTGCTCAACGAAATGGACTAAACACCCCATATTCAACGCCTAGGAATACACCTGACTAGTAAGAATCTTCAAACCCATGGATTTATATGTCTCCGAAAGAGAATGAAGCGTGTGTACAGCGGCATGAATGCAGCAGAGAAAATCCAATAAATCCCATTATCAAAATGAATTACACAAACAAAACACAAGGACAGTGAGATTAAGAGCAATTCTTAAATAATTCATTCAGGGCTTGTGATGCAACCTGGATTTACCACATCTACACCCAGAGCTGAGTGAGACATAAGGTTGGGCACTTCGGGCTGATAGCATTGGTGAGGTTCGATGAGCAAATGCAGACCCTTTGAAGTCATACAGCATGGTACCCATTCCATGGGTCCCAACTCTCCAAGTTTAAGGGATTCTTCCTTCAGCTAAAACATGCATGGGAAACCCACAGTATGGTGCACCGTGTGACTGGCAAACGTTTTCAAATGCATCTCAGTTTTCGTCCCCTTTTACTCGGGTTCACCATTCCAGACCCTTTACGAACACTCTCCCCACTTGGAGAGTCAGTGCCTTTAACCTCCTGTGGGGCACAGTTTGCAATTTCTGCGCAAGATGAAAAGAAATAGGGAGAACCAATGAGAGACTAGCTCTAGGTGTCTGCACGGGCAAATTTAACGCTCATTTCCCACCAGGAAGAGGAATAAACCAAAGGCTCAGCATGCCGTGCCGGAACCAGATTAGGGCCTGAAGCAATCCTGTGGGTTTGCGGCCAGCTCACAAGATAGCGAGTTGAAGAAAGGAGCTCAGGGGCACTGTAACTCACAAACCTGCAGAGTTATAAATGACAGCTATCGTCCAAAAATATATTGAAGGAAGGCTGCGAAGACGACTTGTAAGCGGGACAGATTTGCAGGAAAACGATTTCAGGGGGTAGACGGGAATTGCATTTAAAGCATAGGAAAAGAGGCAGAACGTCGACAATGATGCTCTTGGCCAAAAAGGGCGCATGCGTTTTTTCCTGAATATATTCAGGAAAAAACGCATACGCCCTTTTTGGCCAAGCAAGCAAGCATGTTAAAGAAATCTGTACTACAATGAAGTCTCACTGCCCCCCGGTCAAAAGGGCCATCTGAAAAAAGTGTAAAATCCAGAAAGGCAGCACAGGCCATGGAGAACAGGGAGCCTTGTTATGCTGATGGGTGGGATGTTAATTGCCAACAGCCACTCTGGAGAAGTGTATGGTGTTTCCCGGAACACCGAAAAAACAAAGCTACGGAGCCTACGGCACTTCCACTTATGGTCCTATAGCTTAGGGAAATTAAAATCAAAAACACACAGCCACCCCAAAGTGTCGGACGGCTCTGTTTACAAGAACCTCGTCTACGGTACAAGTTAAATATCCCAGAATGTGAAAAATGGATAAAGAAGTTGTGGTACGTACGTACAATGGAATATCACTCAGCAATGAAATCTATGTCATCAGGCCCGTCGCGGCATAATGAGTGGATTCAGGTACGATGATTCTAAGTGAAATAAGTCACACAGAAAATGAAACATCATAAGATATCACTAATACACGGAATGTAAACTTGGCTACACATGAACTGAATTACAAAACAGAACAGGGTCTCAAATTTAGAAAACCAACTTATGCTTGCTTAAGGGGAAAGGTGAGTTGGGGTGCTGCATAAAACCAGAGATAGAAATTAGCACAGATGCCTTTCCATAAGCCAAATATGTAATAGTCAAGACCTACCCCTTGCTCAACGAAATGGACTAAACACCCCATATTCAACGCCTAGGAATACACCTGACTAGTAAGAATCTTCAAACCCATGGATTTATATGTCTCCGTAAGAGAATGAAGCGTGTGTACAGCGGCATGAATGCAGCAGAGAAAATCCGATAAATCCCATTATCAAAATGAATTACACAAACAAAACCCAAGGACAGTGAAATAGAGAGCAATTCTTAAATAATTCATTCAGGGCTTGTGATGCAACCTGGATTTACCACATCTACACCCAGAGCTGAGTGAGACATAAGGTTGGGCACTTCGGGCTGATAGCATTGGTGAGGTTCGATGAGCAAATGCAGACCCTTTGAAGTCATACAGCATGGTACCCATTCCATGGGTCCCAACTCTCCAAGTTTAAGGGATTCTTCCTTCAGCTAAAACATGCATGGGAAACCCACAGTATGGTGCACCGTGTGACTGGCAAACGTTTTCAAATGCATCTCAGTTTTCGTCCCCTTTTACTCGGGTTCACCATTCCAGACCCTTTACGAACACTCTCCCCACTTGGAGAGTCAGTGCCTTTAACCTCCTGTTGGGCACAGTTTGCAATTTCTGCGCAAGATGAAAAGGAATAGGGAGAACGAATGAGAGACTAGCTCTAGGTGTCTGCACGGGCAAATTTAACGCTCATTTCCCACCAGGAAGAGGAATTAACCAAAGGCTCAGCATGCCGTGCCGTAACCAGATTAGGGCCTGAAGCAATCCTGTGGGTTTGCCGCCAGCTCACAAGATAGCGAGTTGAAGAAATGAGCTCAGGGGCACTGTAACTCACAAACTTGCAGAGTTATAAATGACAGCTATCGTCCAAAAATATATTGAAGGAAGGCTGCGAAGACGACTTGTAAGTGGGGCAGAATTGCAGGAAAACGATTTCAGGGGGTAGGCGGGAATTGCATTTAAAGAATAGGAAAAGAGGCAGAATGTCGACAATGATGCTCTTGGCCAAAAAGGGCGTATGCGTTTTTTCCTGAATATATTCAGGAAAAAACGCATACGCCCTTTTTGGCCAACCAAGCAACACGTTAAAGAAATCTGCACTACCATGAAGTCTCACTGCCCCCCGGTCAAAAGGGCCATCTGAAAAAAGTGTAAAATCCAGAAAGGCAGCACAGGCCATGGAGAACAGGGAGCTTTGTTATGCTGATGGGCGGGATGTAAATTGCCAACAGCCACTCTGGAGAAGTGTATGGTGTTTCCCGGAACACCGAAAAAACAAAGCTACGGAGCCTACGGCACTTCCACTTATGGTCCTATAGCTTAGGGAAATTAAAATCAAAAACACACAGCCACCCCAAAGTGTCGGACAGCTCTGTTTACAAGAACCTCGTCTACGGTACAAGTTAAATATCCCAGAATGTGAAAAATGGATAAAGAAGTTGTGGTACGTACGTACAATGGAATATCACTCAGCAATGAAATCTATGTCATCAGGCCCGTCGCGGCATAATGAGTGGATTCAGGTACGATGATTCTAAGTGAAATAAGTCACACAGAAAATGAAACATCATAAGATATCACTAATACACGGAATGTAAACTTGGCTACACATGAACTGAATTACAAAACAGAACAGGGTCTCAAATTTAGAAAACCAACTTATGCTTGCTTAATGGGAAAGGTGAGTTGGGGTGCTGCATAAAAGCAGAGATAGAAATTAGCACAGATACCTTTCCATAAGCCAAATATGTAATAGTCAAGACCTACCCCTTGCTCAACGAAATGGACTAAACACCCCATATTCAACGCCTAGGAATACACCTGACTAGTAAGAATCTTCAAACCCATGGATTTATATGTCTCCGTAAGAGAATGAAGCGTGTGTACAGCGGCATGAATGCAGCAGAGAAAATCCGATAAATCCCATTATCAAAATGAATTACACAAACAAAACCCAAGGACAGTGAAATAGAGAGCAATTCTTAAATAATTCATTCAGGGCTTGTGATGCAACCTGGATTTACCACATCTACACCCACAGCTGAGTGAGACATAAGGTTGGGCACTTCGGGCTGATAGCATTGGTGAGGTTTGATGAGCAAATGCAGACCCTTTGAAGTCATACAGCATGGTACCCATTCCATGGGTCCCAACTCTCCAAGTTTAAGGGATTCTTCCTTCAGCTAAAACCTGCATGGGAAACCCACAGTATGGTGCACCGTGTGACTGGCAAACGTTTTCAAATGCATCTCAGTTTTCGTCCCCTTTTACTCGGGTTCACCATTCCAGACCCTTTACTAACACTCTCCCCACTTGGAGAGTCAGTGCCTTTAACCTCCTGTGGGGCACAGTTTGCAATTTCTGCGCAAGATGAAAAGGAATAGGGAGAACGAATGAGAGACTAGCTCTAGGTGTCTGCACGGGCAAATTTAACGCTCATTTCCCACCAGGAAGAGGAATAAACCAAAGGCTCAGCATGCCGTGCCGGAACCAGATTAGGGCCTGAAGCAATCCTGTGGGTTTGCGGCCAGCTCACAAGATAGCGAGTTGAAGAAAGGAGCTCAAGGGCACTGTAACTCACAAACCTGCAGAGTTATAAATGACAGCTATCGTCCAAAAATATATTGAAGGAAGGCTGCGAAGACGACTTGTAAGCGGGACAGATTTGCAGGAAAACGATTTCAGGGGGTAGACGGGAATTGCATTTAAAGCATAGGAAAAGAGGCAGAACATCGACAATGATGCTCTTGGCCAAAAAGGGCATATGCGTTTTCTCCTGAATATATTCAGGAAAAAACGCATACGCCCTTTTTGCCCAACCAAGCAAGCACGTTAAAGAAATCTGCACTACAATGAAGTCTCACTGCCCCCCGGTCAAAAGGGCCATCTGAAAAAAGTGTAAAATCCAGAAAGGCAGCACAGGCCATGGAGAACAGGGAGCCTTGTTATGCTGATGGGCGGGATGTAAATTGCCAACAGCCACTCTGGAGAAATGTATGGTGTTTCCCGGAACACCGAAAAAACAAAGCTACGGAGCCTACGGCACTTCCACTTATGGTCCTATAGCTTAGGGAAATTAAAATCAAAAACACACAGCCACCCCAAAGTGTCGGACGGCTCTGTTTACAAGAACCTCGTCTACGGTACAAGTTAAATATCCCAGAATGTGAAAAATGGATAAAGAAGTTGTGGTACGTACGTACAATGGAATATCACTCAGCAATGAAATCTATGTCATCAGGCCCGTCGCGGCATAATGAGTGGATTCAGGTACGATGATTCTAAGTGAAATAAGTCACACAGAAAATGAAACATCATAAGATATCACTACTACACGGAATGTAAACTTGGCTACACATGAACTGAATTACAAAACAGAACAGGGTCTCAAATTTAGAAAACCAACTTATGCTTGCTTAAGGGGAAAGGTGAGTTGGGGTGCTGCATAAAACCAGAGATAGAAATTAGCACAGATACCTTTCCATAAGCCAAATATGTAATAGTCAAGACCTACCCCTTGCTCAACGAAATGGACTAAACACCCCATATTCAACGCCTAGGAATACACCTGACTAGTAAGAATCTTCAAACCCATGGATTTATATGTCTCCGAAAGAGAATGAAGCGTGTGTACAGCGACATGAATGCAGCAGAGAAAATCCAATAAATCCCATTATCAAAATTAATTACACAAACAAAACACAAGGACAGTGAGATAGAGAGCAATTCTTAAATAATTCATTCAGGGCTTGTGATGCAACCTGGATTTACCACATCTACACCCAGAGCTGAGTGAGACATAAGGTTGGGCACTTCGGGCTGATAGCATTGGTGAGGTTCGATGAGCAAATGCAGACCCTTTGAAGTCATACAGCATGGTACCCATTTCATGGGTCCCAACTCTCCAAGTTTAAGGGATTCTTCCTTCAGCTAAAACATGCATGGGAAACCCACAGTATGGTGCACCGTGTGACTGGCAAACGTTTTCAAATGCATCTCAGTTTTCGTCCCCTTTTACTCGGGTTCACCATTCCAGACCCTTTACGAACACTCTCCCCACTTGGAGAGTCAGTGCCTTTAACCTCCTGTTGGGCACAGTTTGCAATTTCTGCGCAAGATGAAAAGGAATAGGGAGAACGAATGAGAGACTAGCTCTAGGTGTCTGCACGGGCAAATTTAACGCTCATTTCCCACCAGGAAGAGGAATTAACCAAAGGCTCAGCATGCCGTGCCGGAACCAGATTAGGGCCTGAGGCAATCCTGTGGGTTTGCGGCCAGCTCACAAGATAGCGAGTTGAAGAAAGGAGCTCAGGGGCACTGTAACTCAAAAACCTGCAGAGTTATAAATGACAGCTATCGTCCAAAAATATATTGAAGGAAGGCTACGAAGACGACTTGTAAGCGGGACAGATTTGCAGGAAAACGATTTCAGGGGGTAGACGGGAATTGCATTTAAAGCATAGGAAAAGAGGCAGAACGTCGACAATGATGCTCTTGGCCAAAAAGGGCGCATGCGTTTTTTCCTGAATATATTCAGGAAAAAACGCATACGCCCTTTTTGGCCAAGCAAGCAAGCATGTTAAAGAAATCTGTACTACAATGAAGTCTCACTGCCCCCCGGTCAAAAGGGCCATCTGAAAAAAGTGTAAAATCCAGAAAGGCAGCACAGGACATGGAGAACAGGGAGCCTTGTTATGCTGATGGGTGGGATGTTAATTGCCAACAGCCACTCTGGAGAAGTGTATGGTGTTTCCCGGAACACCGAAAAAACAAAGCTACGGAGCCTACGGCACTTCCACTTATGGTCCTATAGCTTAGGGAAATTAAAATCAAAAACACACAGCCACCCCAAAGTGTCGGACGGCTCTGTTTACAAGAACCTCGTCTACGGTACAAGTTAAATATCCCAGAATGTGAAAAATGGATAAAGAAGTTGTGGTACGTACGTACAATGGAATATCACTCAGCAATGAAATCTATGTCATCAGGCCCGTCGCGGCATAATGAGTGGATTCAGGTACGATGATTCTAAGTGAAATAAGTCACACAGAAAATGAAACATCATAAGATATCACTAATACACGGAATGTAAACTTGGCTACACATGAACTGAATTACAAAACAGAACAGGGTCTCAAATTTAGAAAACCAACTTATGCTTGCTTAAGGGGAAAGGTGAGTTGGGGTGCTGCATAAAACCAGAGATAGAAATTAGCACAGATGCCTTTCCATAAGCCAAATATGTAATAGTCAAGACCTACCCCTTGCTCAACGAAATGGACTAAACACCCCATATTCAACGCCTAGGAATACACCTGACTAGTAAGAATCTTCAAACCCATGGATTTATATGTCTCCGTAAGAGAATGAAGCGTGTGTACAGCGGCATGAATGCAGCAGAGAAAATCCGATAAATCCCATTATCAAAATGAATTACACAAACAAAACCCAAGGACAGTGAAATAGAGAGCAATTCTTAAATAATTCATTCAGGGCTTGTGATGCAACCTGGATTTACCACATCTACACCCAGAGCTGAGTGAGACATAAGGTTGGGCACTTTGGGCTGATAACATTGGTGAGGTTCGATGAGCAAATGCAGACCCTTTGAAGTCATACAGCATGGTACCCATTCCATGGGTCCCAACTCTCCAAGTTTAAGGGATTCTTCCTTCAGCTAAAACATGCATGGGAAACACACAGTATGGTGCACCGTGTGACTGGCAAACGTTTTCAAATGCATCTCAGTTTTCGTCCCCTTTTACTCGGGTTCACCATTCCAGACCCTTTACGAACACTCTCCCCACTTGGAGAGTCGGTGCCTTTAACCTCCTGTTGGGCACAGTTTGCAATTTCTGCGCAAGATGAAAAGGAATAGGGAGAACGAATGACAGACTAGCTCTAGGTGTCTGCACGGGCAAATTTAACGCTCATTTCCCACCAGGAAGAGGAATTAACCAAAGGCTCAGCATGCCGTGCCGGAACCAGATTAGGGCCTGAAGCAATCCTGTGGGTTTGCGGCCAGCTCACAAGATAGCGAGTTGAAGAAAGGAGCTCAGGGGCACTGTAACTCACAAACCTGCAGAGTTATAAATGACAGCTATCGTCCAAAAATATATTAAAGGAAGGCTGCGAAAATGACTTGTAAGCGGGACAGATTTGCAGGAAAACGATTTCAGGGGGTAGACGGGAATTGCATTTAAAGCATAGGAAAAGAGGCAGAACGTCGACAATGATGCTCTTGGCCAAAAAGGGCGTATGCGTTTTTTCCTGAATATATTCAGGAAAAAACGCATACGCCCTTTTTGGCCAAGCAAGCAAGCATGTTAAAGAAATCTGCACTACAATGAAGTCTCACTGCCCCCCGGTCAAAAGGGCCATCTGAAAAAAGTGTAAAATCCAGAAAGGCAGCACAGGCCATGGAGAACAGGGAGCCTCGTTATCCTGACGGGCGGGATGTAAATTGCCAACAGCCACTCTGGAGAAGTGTATGGTGTTTCCCGGAACACCGAAAAAACAAAGCTACGGAGCCTACGGCACTTCCACTTATGGTCCTATAGCTTAGGGAAATTAAAATCAAAAACACACAGCCACCCCAAAGTGTCGGACTGCTCTGTTTACAAGAACCTCGTCTACGGTACAAGTTAAATATCCCAGAATGTGAAAAATGGATAAAGAAGTTGTGGTACGTACGTACAATGGAATATCACTCAGCAATGAAATCTATGTCATCAGGCCCGTCGCGGCATAATGAGTGGATTCAGGTACGATGATTCTAAGTGAAATAAGTCACACAGAAAATGAAACATCATAAGATATCACTACTACACGGAATGTAAACTTGGCTACACATGAACTGAATTACAAAACAGAACAGGGTCTCAAATTTAGAAAACCAACTTATGCTTGCTTAAGGGGAAAGGTGAGTTGGGGTGCTGCATAAAACCAGAGATAGAAATTAGCACAGATACTTTTCCATAAGCCAAATATGTAATAGTCAAGACCTACCCCTTGCTCAACGAAATGGACTAAACACCCCATATTCAACGCCTAGGAATACACCTGACTAGTAAGAATCTTCAAACCCATGGATTTATATGTCTCCGTAAGAGAATGAAGCGTGTGTACAGCGGCATGAATGCAGCAGAGAAAATCCGATAAATCCCATTATCAAAATGAATTACACAAACAAAACCCAAGGACAGTGAAATAGAGAGCAATTCTTAAATAATTCATTCAGGGCTTGTGATGCAACCTGGATTTACCACATCTACACCCAGAGCTGAGTGAGACATAAGGTTGGGCACTTCGGGCTGATAGCATTGGTGAGGTTCGATGAGCAAATGCAGACCCTTTGAAGTCATACAGCATGGTACCCATTCCATGGGTCCCAAATCTCCAAGTTTAAGGGATTCTTCCTTCAGCTAAAACATGCATGGGAAACCCACAGTATGGTGCACTGTGTGACTGGCAAACGTTTTCAAATGCATCTCAGTTTTCGTCCCCTTTTACTCGGGTTCACCATTCCAGACCCTTTACGAACACTCTCCCCACTTGGAGAGTCAGTGCCTTTAACCTCCTGTGGGGCACAGTTTGCAATTTCTGCGCAAGATGAAAAGGAATAGGGAGAACCAATGAGAGACTAGCTCTAGGTGTCTGCACGGGCAAATTTAACGCTCATTTCCCACCAGGAAGAGGAATTAACCAAAGGCTCAGCATGCCGTGCCGGAACCAGATTAGGGCCTGAAGCAATCCTGTGGGTTTGCGGCCAGCTCACAAGATAGCGAGTTGAAGAAAGGAGCTCAGGGGCACTGTAACTCACAAACCTGCAGAGTTATAAATGACAGCTATCGTCCAAAAATATATTGAAGGAAGGCTGCGAAGACGACTTGTAAGCGGGACAGATTTGCAGGAAAACGATTTCAGGGGGTAGACGGGAATTGCATTTAAAGCATAGGAAAAGAGGCAGAACGTCGACAATGATGCACTTGGCCAAATAGGGCGTATGCGTTTTTTCCTGAATATATTCAGGAAAAAACGCATACGCGCTTTTTGGCCAACCAAGCAAGCATGTTTAAGAAATCTTCAGTACAATGAAGTCTCACTGCCCCCCCGTCAAAAGGGCCATCTGAAAAAAGTGTAAAATCCAGAAAGGCAGCACAGGCCATGGAGAACAGGGAGCCTTGTTATGCTGATGGGCGGGATGTAAATTGCCAACAGCCACTCTGGAGAAGTGTATGGTGTTTCCCGGAACACCGAAAAAACAAAGCTACGGAGCCTACGGCACTTCCACTTATGGTCCTATAGCTTAGGGAAATTAAAATCAAAAACACACAGCCACCCCAAAGTGTCGGACGGCTCTGTTTACAAGAACCTCGTCTACGGTACAAGTTAAATATCCCAGAATGTGAAAAATGGATAAAGAAATTGTGGTACGTACGTACAATGGAATATCACACAGCAATGAAATCTATGTCATCAGGCCCGTCGCGGCATAATGAGTGGATTCAGGTACGATGATTCTAAGTGAAATAAGTCACACAGAAAATGAAACATCATAAGATATCACTAATACACGGAATGTAAACTTGGCTACACATGAACTGAATTACAAAACAGAACAGGGTCTCAAATTTAGAAAACCAACTTATGCTTGCTTAAGGGGAAAGGTGAGTTGGGGTGCTGCATAAAACCAGAGATATAAATTAGCACAGATACCTTTCCATAAGCCAAATATGTAATAGTCAAGACCTACCCCTTGCTCAACGAAATGGACTAAACACCCCATATTCAACGCCTAGGAATACACCTGACTAGTAAGAATCTTCAAACCCATGGATTTATATGTCTCCGTAAGAGAATGAAGCGTGTGTACAGCGGCATGAATGTAGCAGAGAAAATCCGATAAATCCCATTATCAAAATGAATTACACAAACAAAACCCAAGGACAGTGAAATAGAGAGCAATTCTTAAATAATTCATTCAGGGCTTGTGATGCAACCTGGATTTACCACATCTACACCCAGAGCTGAGTGAGACATAAGGTTGGGCACTTCGGGCTGATAGCATTGGTGAGGTTCGATGAGCAAATGCAGACCCTTTGAAGTCATACTGCATGGTACCCATTCCATGGTTCCCACCTCTCCAGATTTAAGGGATTCTTCCTTCAGCTAAAACATGCATGGGAGACCCACAGTATGGTGCACCGTGTGACCGACAAACGTTTTCAAATGCATCTCAGTTTTTGTCCCCTTTTACTTGGGTTCACCATTCCAGACCCTTTACTAACACTCTCACCACTTGGAGAGTCTGTACCTTTAACCTCCTGTTTGGCACAGTTTGCAATTTCTGCGCAAGATGAACAGGAATAGGGAGAACCAATGAGAGACTAGCTGTAGGTGTCTGCACGAGCAAATTTAATGCTCATTTCGCACCAGGAAGAGGAATTAACCAAAGGCTCAGCGTGCCGTGCCGGAACCAGTTTAGGGCCTGAAGCAATCCCACAGTTTTGCGGCCAGCTTACAAGAAAGCAAGTTGAAGAAAGGAGCTCAGGGACACTGTAACTCACAAACCTGCAGAGTTATAAATGACAGCTATCGTCCAAAAATATATTGAAGGAAGGCTGCGAAGACGACTTGTAAGTGGGGCAGAATTGCAGGAAAACGATTTCAGGGGGTAGACGGGAATTGCATTTAAAGCATAGGAAAAGAGGCAGAACGTCGACAATGATGCTCTTGGCCAAAAAGGGCGTATGAGTTTTTTCCTGAATATATTCAGGAAAAAACGCATACACCCTTTTTGGCCAACCAAGCAAGCACGTTAAAGAAATCTGCACTACAATGAAGTCTCACTGCCCCCCGGTCAAAAGGGCCATCTGAAAAAAGTGTAAAATCCAGAAAGGCAGCACAGGCCATGGAGAACAGGGAGCTTTGTTATTCTGATGGGCGGGATGTAAATTGCCAACAGCCACTCTGGAGAAGTGTATGGTGTTTCCCGGAACACCGAAAAAACAAAGCTACGGAGCCTACGGCACTTCCACTTATGGTCCTATAGCTTAGGGAAATTAAAATCAAAAACACACAGCCACCCCAAAGTGTCGGACAGCTCTGTTTACAAGAACCTCGTGTACGGTACAAGTTAAATATCCCAGAATGTGAAAAATGGATAAAGAAGTTGTGGTACGTACGTACAATGGAATATCACTCAGCAATGAAATCTATGTCATCAGGCCCGTCGCGGCATAATGAGTGGATTCAGGTACGATGATTCTAAGTGAAATAAGTCACACAGAAAATGAAACATCATAAGATATCACTACTACACGGAATGTAAACTTGGCTACACATGAACTGAATTACAAAACAGAACAGGGTCTCAAATTTAGAAAACCAACTTATGCTTGCTTAAGGGGAAAGGTGAGTTGGGGTGCTGCATAAAACCAGAGATAGAAATTAGCACAGATACTTTTCCATAAGCCAAATATGTAATAGTCAAGACCTACCCCTTGCTCAACGAAATGGACTAAACACCCCATATTCAACGCCTAGGAATACACCTGACTAGTAAGAATCTTCAAACCCATGGATTTATATGTCTCCGTAAGAGAATGAAGCGTGTGTACAGCGGCATGAATGCAGCAGAGAAAATCCGATAAATCCCATTATCAAAATGAATTACACAAACAAAACCCAAGGACAGTGAAATAGAGAGCAATTCTTAAATAATTCATTCAGGGCTTGTGATGCAACCTGGATTTACCACATCTACACCCAGAGCTGAGTGAGACATAAGGTTGGGCACTTCGGGCTGATAGCATTGGTGAGGTTCGATGAGCAAATGCAGACCCTTTGAAGTCATACAGCATGGTACCCATTCCATGGGTCCCAACTCTCCAAGTTTAAGGGATTCTTCCTTCAGCTAAAACATGCATGGGAAACCCACAGTATGGTGCACCGTGTGACTGGCAAACGTTTTCAAATGCATCTCAGTTTTCGTCCCCTTTTACTCGGGTTCACCATTCCAGACCCTTTACGAACACTCTCCCCACTTGGAGAGTCAGTGCCTTTAACCTCCTGTGGGGCACAGTTTGCAATTTCTGCGCAAGATGAAAAGGAATAGGGAGAACCAATGAGAGACTAGCTCTAGGTGTCTGCACGGGCAAATTTAACGCTCATTTCCCACCAGGAAGAGGAATTAACCAAAGGCTCAGCATGCCGTGCCGGAACCAGATTAGGGCCTGAAGCAATCCTGTGGGTTTGCGGCCAGCTCACAAGATAGCGAGTTGAAGAAAGGAGCTCAGGGGCACTGTAACTCACAAACCTGCAGAGTTATAAATGACAGCTATCGTCCAAAAATATATTGAAGGAAGGCTGCGAAGACGACTTGTAAGCGGGACAGATTTGCAGGAAAACGATTTCAGGGGGTAGACGGGAATTGCATTTAAAGCATAGGAAAAGAGGCAGAACGTCGACAATGATGCTCTTGGCCAAAAAGGGCGCATGCGTTTTTTCCTGAATATATTCAGGAAAAAACGCATACGCCCTTTTTGGCCAAGCAAGCAAGCATGTTAAAGAAATCTGCACTACAATGAAGTCTCACTGCCCCCCGGTCAAAATGGCCATCTGAAAAAAGTGTAAAATCCAGAAAGGCAGCACAGGACATGGAGAACAGGGAGCCTTGTTATGCTGATGGGCGGGATGTTAATTGCCAACAGCCACTCTGGAGAAGTGTATGGTGTTTCCCGGAACACCGAAAAAACAAAGCTACGGAGCCTACGGCACTTCCACTTATGGTCCTATAGCTTAGGGAAATTAAAATCAAAAACACACAGCCACCCCAAAGTGTCGGACGGCTCTGTTTACAAGAACCTCGTCTACGGTACAAGTTAAATATCCCAGAATGTGAAAAATGGATAAAGAAGTTGTGGTACGTACGTACAATGGAATATCACTCAGCAATGAAATCTATGTCATCAGGCCCGTCGCGGCATAATGAGTGGATTCAGGTACGATGATTCTAAGTGAAATAAGTCACACAGAAAATGAAACATCATAATATATCACTAATACACGGAATGTAAACTTGGCTACACATGAACTGAATTACAAAACAGAACAGGGTCTCAAATTTAGAAAACCAACTTATGCTTGCTTAAGGGGAAAGGTGAGTTGGGGTGCTGCATAAAACCAGAGATAGAAATTAGCACAGATGCCTTTCCATAAGCCAAATATGTAATAGTCAAGACCTACCCCTTGCTCAACGAAATGGACTAAACACCCCATATTCAACGCCTAGGAATACACCTGACTAGTAAGAATCTTCAAACCCATGGATTTATATGTCTCCGTAAGAGAATGAAGCGTGTGTACAGCGGCATGAATGCAGCAGAGAAAATCCGATAAATCCCATTATCAAAATGAATTACACAAACAAAACCCAAGGACAGTGAAATAGAGAGCAATTCTTAAATAATTCATTCAGGGCTTGTGATGCAACCTGGATTTACCACATCTACACCCAGAGCTGAGTGAGACATAAGGTTGGGCACTTCGGGCTGATAACATTGGTGAGGTTCGATGAGCAAATGCAGACCCTTTGAAGTCATACAGCATGGTACCCATTCCATGGGTCCCAACTCTCCAAGTTTAAGGGATTCTTCCTTCAGCTAAAACATGCATGGGAAACACACAGTATGGTGCACCATGTGACTGGCAAACGTTTTCAAATGCATCTCAGTTTTCGTCCCCTTTTACTCGGGTTCACCATTCCAGACCCTTTACGAACACTCTCCCCACTTGGAGAGTCGGTGCCTTTAACCTCCTGTTGGGCACAGTTTGCAATTTCTGCGCAAGATGAAAAGGAATAGGGAGAACGAATGAGAGACTAGCTCTAGGTGTCTGCACGGGCAAATTTAACGCTCATTTCCCACCAGGAAGAGGAATTAACCAAAGGCTCAGCATGCCGTGCCGGAACCAGATTAGGGCCTGAAGCAATCGTGTGGGTTTGCGGCCAGCTCACAAGATAGCGAGTTGAAGAAAGGAGCTCAGGGGCACTGTAACTCACAAACCTGCAGAGTTATAAATGACAGCTATCGTCCAAAAATATATTAAAGAAAGGCTGCGAAAACGACTTGTAAGCGGGACAGATTTGCAGGAAAACGATTTCAGGGGGTAGACGGGAATTGCATTTAAAGCATAGGAAAAGAGGCAGAACGTCGACAATGATGCTCTTGGCCAAAAAGGGCGTATGCGTTTTTTCCTGAATATATTCAGGAAAAAACGCATACGCCCTTTTTGGCCAAGCAAGCAAGCATGTTAAAGAAATCTGCACTACAATGAAGTCTCACTGCCCCCCGGTCAAAAGGGCCATCTGAAAAAATTGTAAAATCCAGAAAGGCAGCACAGGCCATGGAGAACAGGGAGCCTCGTTATCCTGACGGGCGGGATGTAAATTGCCAACAGCCACTCTGGAGAAGTGTATGGTGTTTCCCGGAACACCGAAAAAACAAAGCTACGGAGCCTACGGCACTTCCACTTATGGTCCTATAGCTTAGGGAAATTAAAATAAAAAACACACAGCCACCCCAAAGTGTCGAACGGCTCTGTTTACAAGAACCTCGTCTACGGTACAAGTTAAATATCCCAGAATGTGAAAAATGGATAAAGAAGTTGTGGTACGTACGTACAATGGAATATCACTCAGCAATGAAATCTATGTCATCAGGCCCGTCGCGGCATAATGAGTGGATTCAGGTACGATGATTCTAAGTGAAATAAGTCACACAGAAAATGAAACATCATAAGATATCACTACTACACGGAATGTAAACTTGGCTACACATGAACTGAATTACAAAACAGAACAGGGTCTCAAATTTAGAAAACCAACTTATGCTTGCTTAAGGGGAAAGGTGAGTTGGGGTGCTGCATAAAACCAGAGATAGAAATTAGCACAGATACTTTTCAATAAGCCAAATATGTAATAGTCAAGACCTACCCCTTGCTCAACGAAATGGACTAAACACCCCATATTCAACGCCTAGGAATACACCTGACTAGTAAGAATCTTCAAACCCATGGATTTATATGTCTCCGTAAGAGAATGAAGCGTGTGTACAGCGGCATGAATGCAGCAGAGAAAATCCGATAAATCCCATTATCAAAATGAATTACACAAACAAAACCCAAGGACAGTGAAATAGAGAGCAATTCTTAAATAATTCATTCAGGGCTTGTGATGCAACCTGGATTTACCACATCTACACCCAGAGCTGAGTGAGACATAAGGTTGGGCACTTCGGGCTGATAGCATTGGTGAGGTTCGATGAGCAAATGCAGACCCTTTGAAGTCATACAGCATGGTACCCATTCCATGGGTCCCAAATCTCCAAGTTTAAGGGATTCTTCCTTCAGCTAAAACATGCATGGGAAACCCACAGTATGGTGCACCGTGTGACTGGCAAACGTTTTCAAATGCATCTCAGTTTTCGTCCCCTTTTACTCGGGTTCACCATTCCAGACCCTTTACGAACACTCTCCCCACTTGGAGAGTCAGTGCCTTTAACCTCCTGTGGGGCACAGTTTGCAATTTCTGCGCAAGATGAAAAGGAATAGGGAGAACGAATGAGAGACTAGCTCTAGGTGTCTGCACGGGCAAATTTAACGCTCATTTCCCACCAGGAAGAGGAATTAACCAAAGGCTCAGCATGCCGTGCCGGAACCAGATTAGGGCCTGAAGCAATCCTGTGGGTTTGCGGCCAGCTCACAAGATAGCGAGTTGAAGAAAGGAGCTCAGGGGCACTGTAACTCACAAACCTGCAGAGTTATAAATGACAGCTATCGTCCAAAAATATATTGAAGGAAGGCTGCGAAGACGACTTGTAAGCGGGACAGATTTGCAGGAAAACGATTTCAGGGGGTACACGGGAATTGCATTAAAAGCATAGGAAAAGAGGCAGAACGTCGACAATGATGCTCTTGGCCAAAAAGGGCGTATGCGTTTTTTCCTGAATATATTCAGGAAAAAACGCATATGCACTTTTTGGCCAACCAAGCAAGCATGTTAAAGAAATCTGCACTACAATGAAGTCTCACTGCCCCCCGGTCAAAAGGGCCATCTGAAAAAAGTGTAAAATCCAGAAAGGCAGCACAGGCCATGGAGAACAGCGAGCCTTGTTATGCTGATGGGCGGGATGTAAGTTGCCAACAGCCAGTCTGGAAAAATGTATGGTGTTTCCCGGAACATCTAAAAAACAAAGCAACGGAGCCTACGGCAATTCCCCTTATTGCCCTATAGCTTAGGAAAATTAAAATCAAAAACACACAGCCACCCAAAATTCTCGGGCGGCTCTGTTTACAAGAACCTCGTCTACGGTACAAGTTAAATATCCCAGAATGTGAAAAATGGATAAAGAAGTTGTGGTACGTACGTACAATGGAATATCACACAGCAATGAAATCTATGTCATCAGGCCCGTCGCGGCATAATGAGTGGATTCAGGTACGATGATTCTAAGTGAAAAAAGTCACACAGAAAATGAAACATCATAAGATATCACTAATACACGGAATGTAAACTTGGATACACATGAACTGAATTACAAAACAGAACAGGGTCTCAAATTTAGAAAACCAACTTATGCTTGCTTAAGGGGAAAGGTGAGTTGGGGTGCTGCATAACACCAGAGACAGAAATTAGCACAGATACCTTTCCATAAGCCAAATATGTAATAGTCAAGACCTACCCCTTGCTCAACGAAATGGACTAAACACCCCATATTCAACGCCTAGGAATACACCTGACTAGTAAGAATCTTCAAACCCATGGATTTATATGTCTCCGTAAGAGAATGAAGCGTGTGTACAGCGGCATGAATGCAGCAGAGAAAATCCGATAAATCCCATTATCAAAATGAATTACACAAACAAAACCCAAGGACAGTGAAATAGAGAGCAATTCTTAAATAATTCATTCAGGGCTTGTGATGCAACCTGGATTTACCACATCTACACCCAGAGCTGAGTGAGACATAAGGTTGGGCACTTCGGGCTGATAGCATTGGTGAGGTTCGATGAGCAAATGCAGACCCTTTGAAGTCATACAGCATGGTACCCATTCCATGGGTCCCAACTCTCCAAGTTTAAGGGATTCTTCCTTCAGCTAAAACATGCATGGGAAACCCACAGTATGGTGCACCGTGTGACTGGCAAACGTTTTCAAATGCATCTCAGTTTTCGTCCCCTTTTACTCGGGTTCACCATTCCAGACCCTTTACGAACACTCTCCCCACTTGGAGAGTCAGTGCCTTTAACCTCCTGTTGGGCACCGTTTGCAATTTCTGCGCAAGATGAACAGGAATAGGGAGAACCAATGAGAGACTAGCTGTAGGTGTCTGCACAGGCAAATTTAACGCTCATTTCCCACCAGGAAGAGGAATTAACCAAAGGCTCAGCATGCCGTGCCGGAACCAGATTAGGGCCTGAGGCAATCCTTTGGGTTTGCGGCCAGCTCACAGGATAGCGAGTTGAAGAAAGGAGCTCAGGGGCACTGTAACTCACAAACCTGCAGAGTTATAAATGACAGCTATCGTCCAAAAATATATTGAAGGAAGGCTGCGAAGACGACTTGTAAGCGGGACAGATTTGCAGGAAAACGATTTCAGGGGGTAGACGGGAATTGCATTAAAAGCATAGGAAAAGAGGCAGAACGTCGACAATGATGCTCTTGGCCAAAAAGGGCGTATGCGATTTTTCCTGAATATATTCAGGAAAAAACGCATACGCCCTTTTTGGCCAACCAAGCAAGCATGTTAAAGAAATCTGCACTACAATGAAGTCTCACTGCCCCCCGGTCAAAAGGGCCATCTGAAAAAAGTGTAAAATCCAGAAAGGCAGCACAGGCCATGGAGAACAGGGAGCCTTGTTATGCTGATGGGTGGGATGTAAATTGCCAACAGCCACTCTGGAGAAGTGTATGGTGTTTCCCGGAACACCGAAAAAACAAAGCTACGGAGCTTACGGCACTTCCACTTATGGTCCTAAGGCTTAGGGAAATTAAAATAAAAAACACACAGCCACCCCAAAGTTTCAGACGGCTCTGTTTACAAGAACCTCGTCTACGGTACAAGTTAAATATCCCAGAAAGCGAAAAATGGATAAACAAATTTGGTACGTACGTACAATGGAATATCACTCACCAATGAAGTCTATGTCATCTGGCCCGTCATGGCATAATGAGTGGATTCAGGTACAATGATTCTAAGTGAAATAAGTCACACAGAAAATGAAACATCATAAGATATCACTAATACACCGAATGTAATCTTGGCTACACATGAACTGAATTACAAAACAGAACAGGGTCTCAAATTTAGAAAACCAACTTATGTTTGCTTAAGGGGAAAGGTGAGTTGGGGTGCTGCATAAAACCAGAGATAGAAATTAGCACAGATACCATTCCATACGTCAAATACGTAATAGTCAAACCTACCCCTTGCTCAACAAAATGGGCTAAACACCCTATATTCAACGCCTAGGAATACACCTGACTAGTAAGAATCTTCAAACCCATGGATTTATATGTCTCCATAAGAGAATCAAGCGTGTGTACAGCTGCATGAAGGCAGCAGAGAAAATCCGATAAATCCCATTATCAAAATGAATTAAAAAACAAAACACAATGACAGTGAAATAGAGAGCAATTCTTAAATAATTCATTCAGGGCTTGTGATGCAACCTGGATTTACCTCATCTACACCCAGAGCAGAGTGAGACATAAGGTTGGACACTTCGGGCTGATAGCATTGGTGAGGTTCGATGAGCAAATGAAGACCATTTGAATTCATACTGCATGGTACCCATTCCATGGTTCCCAACTCTCCAGGTTTAAGCGATTCTTACTTCATTTCAAACATGCATGGGAATCCCACAGTATGTTGCACCGTGCGACCGGGAAACGTTTTCAAATGCATCTCAGTTTTCGTCCCCTTTTACTCGGGTTCACCATTCCAGACCCTTTACGAATATTCTCCCCACTTGGAGAGTCAGTGCCTTTAACCTCCTGTTGGGCACAGTTTGCAATTTCTGCGCAAGATGAAAAGGAATAGGGAGAACGAATGAGAGACTAGCTGAAGGTGTCTGCACGGGCAAATTTAAAGCTCATTTCCCACCAGGGAGAGGAAGTAACCAAAGGCTCAGCATGCCGTGCCGGAACCAGATTAGGGCCTGAAGCAATCCTGTGGGTTTGCGACCAGCTCACAAGATAGCGAGTTGAAGAAAGGAGCTCAGGGGCACTGTAACTCACAAACCTGCAGAGTTATAAATGACAGCTATCGTCCAAAAATATATTGAAGGAAGGCTGCGAAGACGACTTGTAAGCGGGACAGATTTGCAGGAAAACGATTTCAGGGGGTAGACGGGAATTGCATTTAAAGAATAGGAAAAGAGGCAGAACGTCGACAATGATGCTCTTGGCCAAAAAGGGCGTATGCGTTTTTTCCTGAATATATTCAGGAAAAAACGCATACGCCCTTTTTGGCCAACCAAGCAAGCATGTTAAAGAAATCTGCACTACAATGAAGTCTCACTGCCCCCCGGTCAAAAGGGCCATCTGAAAAAAGTGTAAAATCCAGAAAGGCAGCACAGGCCATGGAGAACAGGGAGCCTTGTTATGCTGATGGGAGGGATGTAAATTGCCAACAGCCACTCTGGAGAAGTGTATGGTGTTTCCCGGAACACCGAAAAAACAAAGCTACGGAGCCTATGGCACTTCCACTTATGGTCCTATAGCTTAGGGAAATTAAAATCAAAAACACACATCCACCCCAAAGTGTCGGACGGCTCTGTTTACAAGAACCTCGTCTACGGTACAAGTTAAATATCCCAGAATGTGAAAAATGGATAAAGAAGTTGTGGCACGTACGTACAATGGAATATCACACAGCAATGAAATCTATGTCATCAGGCCCATCGCGGCATAATGAGTGGATTCAGGTACGATGATTCTAAGTGAAATAAGTCACACAGAAAATGAAACATCATAAGTTATCACTAATACACGGAATGTAAACTTGGCTACACATGAACTGAATTAGAAAACAGAACAGGGTCTCAAATTTAGAAAACCAACTTATGCTTGCTTAAGGGGAAAGGTGAGTTGGGGTGCTGCGTAAAACCAGAGATAGAAATTAGCACAGATACCTTTCCATAAGCCAAATATGTAATAGTCAAGACCTACCCCTTGCTCAACGAAATGGACTAAACACCCCATATTCAACGCCTAGGAATACACCTGACTAGTAAGAATCTTCAAACCCATGGATTTATATGTCTCCGTAAGAGAATGAAGCGTGTGTACAGCGGCATGAATGCAGCAGAGAAAATCCGATAAATCCCATTATCAAAATGAATTACACAAACAAAACCCAAGGACAGTGAAATAGAGAGCAATTCTTAAATAATTCATTCAGGGCTTGTGATGCAACCTGGATTTACCACATCTACACCCAGAGCTGAGTGAGACATAAGGTTGGGCACTTCGGGCTGATAGCATTGGTGAGGTTCGATGAGCAAATGCAGACCCTTTGAAGTCATACAGCATGGTACCCATTCCATGGGTCCCAACTCTCCAAGTTTAAGGGATTCTTCCTTCAGCTAAAACATGCATGGGAAACCCACAGTATGGTGCACCGTGTGACTGGCAAACGTTTTCAAATGCATCTCAGTTTTCGTCCCCTTTTACTCGGGTTCACCATTCCAGACCCTTTACGAACACTCTCCCCACTTGGAGAGTCAGTGCCTTTAACCTCCTGTTGGGCACCGTTTGCAATTTCTGCGCAAGATGAACAGGAATAGGGAGAACCAATGAGAGACTAGCTGTAGGTGTCTGCACAGGCAAATTTAACGCTCATTTCCCACCAGGAAGAGGAATTAACCAAAGGCTCAGCATGCCGTGCCGGAACCAGATTAGGGCCTGAGGCAATCCTGTGGGTTTGCGGCCAGCTCACAGGATAGCGAGTTGAAGAAAGGAGCTCAGGGGCACTGTAACTCACAAACCTGCAGAGTTATAAATGACAGCTATCGTCCAAAAATATATTGAAGGAAGGCTGCGAAGACGACTTGTAAGCGGGACAGATTTGCAGGAAAACGATTTCAGGGGGTAGACGGGAATTGCATTAAAAGCATAGAAAAAGAGGCAGAACGTCGACAATGATGCTCTTGGCCAAAAAGGGCGTATGCGATTTTTCCTGAATATATTCAGGAAAAAACGCATACGCCCTTTTTGGCCAACCAAGCAAGCATGTTAAAGAAATCTGCACTACAATGAAGTCTCACTGCCCCCCGGTCAAAAGGGCCATCTGAAAAAAGTGTAAAATCCAGAAAGGCAGCACAGGCCATGGAGAACAGGGAGCCTTGTTATGCTGATGGGTGGGATGTAAATTGCCAACAGCCACTCTGGAGAAGTGTATGGTGTTTCCCGGAACACCGAAAAAACAAAGCTACGGAGCTTACGGCACTTCCACTTATGGTCCTAAGGCTTAGGGAAATTAAAATAAAAAACACACAGCCACCCCAAAGTTTCAGACGGCTCTGTTTACAAGAACCTCGTCTACGGTACAAGTTAAATATCCCAGAAAGCGAAAAATGGATAAACAAATTTGGTACGTACGTACAATGGAATATCACTCACCAATGAAGTCTATGTCATCTGGCCCGTCATGGCATAATGAGTGGATTCAGGTACAATGATTCTAAGTGAAATAAGTCACACAGAAAATGAAACATCATAAGATATCACTAATACACCGAATGTAATCTTGGCTACACATGAACTGAATTACAAAACAGAACAGGGTCTCAAATTTAGAAAACCAACTTATGTTTGCTTAAGGGGAAAGGTGAGTTGGGGTGCTGCATAAAACCAGAGATAGAAATTAGCACAGATACCATTCCATACGTCAAATACGTAATAGTCAAACCTACCCCTTGCTCAACAAAATGGGCTAAACACCCTATATTCAACGCCTAGGAATACACCTGACTAGTAAGAATCTTCAAACCCATGGATTTATATGTCTCCATAAGAGAATCAAGCGTGTGTACAGCTGCATGAAGGCAGCAGAGAAAATCCGATAAATCCCATTATCAAAATGAATTAAAAAACAAAACACAATGACAGTGAAATAGAGAGCAATTCTTAAATAATTCATTCAGGGCTTGTGATGCAACCTGGATTTACCTCATCTACACCCAGAGCAGAGTGAGACATAAGGTTGGACACTTCGGGCTGATAGCATTGGTGAGGTTCGATGAGCAAATGAAGACCATTTGAATTCATACTGCATGGTACCCATTCCATGGTTCCCAACTCTCCAGGTTTAAGCGATTCTTACTTCATTTCAAACATGCATGGGAATCCCACAGTATGTTGCACCGTGCGACCGGGAAACGTTTTCAAATGCATCTCAGTTTTCGTCCCCTTTTACTCGGGTTCACCATTCCAGACCCTTTACGAATATTCTCCCCACTTGGAGAGTCAGTGCCTTTAACCTCCTGTTGGGCACAGTTTGCAATTTCTGCGCAAGATGAAAAGGAATAGGGAGAACGAATGAGAGACTAGCTGAAGGTGTCTGCACGGGCAAATTTAAAGCTCATTTCCCACCAGGGAGAGGAAGTAACCAAAGGCTCAGCATGCCGTGCCGGAACCAGATTAGGGCCTGAAGCAATCCTGTGGGTTTGCGGCCAGCTCACAAGATAGCGAGTTGAAGAAAGGAGCTCAGGGGCACTGTAACTCACAAACCTGCAGAGTTATAAATGACAGCTATCGTCCAAAAATATATTGAAGGAAGGCTGCGAAGACGACTTGTAAGCGGGACAGATTTGCAGGAAAACGATTTCAGGGGGTAGACGGGAATTGCATTTAAAGAATAGGAAAAGAGGCAGAACGTCGACAATGATGCTCTTGGCCAAAAAGGGCGTATGCGTTTTTTCCTGAATATATTCAGGAAAAAACGCATACGCCCTTTTTGGCCAACCAAGCAAGCATGTTAAAGAAATCTGCACTACAATGAAGTCTCACTGCCCCCCGGTCAAAAGGGCCATCTGAAAAAAGTGTAAAATCCAGAAAGGCAGCACAGGCCATGGAGAACAGGGAGCCTTGTTATGCTGATGGGAGGGATGTAAATTGCCAACAGCCACTCTGGAGAAGTGTATGGTGTTTCCCGGAACACCAAAAAAACAAAGCTACGGAGCCTATGGCACTTCCACTTATGGTCCTATAGCTTAGGGAAATTAAAATCAAAAACACACATCCACCCCAAAGTGTCGGACGGCTCTGTTTACAAGAACCTCGTCTACGGTACAAGTTAAATATCCCAGAATGTGAAAAATGGATAAAGAAGTTGTGGCACGTACGTACAATGGAATATCACACAGCAATGAAATCTATGTCATCAGGCCCATCGCGGCATAATGAGTGGATTCAGGTACGATGATTCTAAGTGAAATAAGTCACACAGAAAATGAAACATCATAAGTTATCACTAATACACGGAATGTAAACTTGGCTACACATGAACTGAATTAGAAAACAGAACAGGGTCTCAAATTTAGAAAACCAACTTATGCTTGCTTAAGGGGAAAGGTGAGTTGGGGTGCTGCGTAAAACCAGAGATAGAAATTAGCACAGATACCTTCCCATAAGCCAAATATGTAATAGTCAAGACCTACCCCTTGCTCAACGAAATGGACTAAACACCACATATTCAACGCCTAGGAATACACCTGACTAATAAGAATCTTCAAACCCATGGATTTATATGTCTCCGTAAGAGAATGAAGCGTGTGTACAGCGGCATGAATGCAGCAGAGAAAATCCGATAAATCCCATTATCAAAATGAATTACACAAACAAAACCCAAGGACAGTGAAATAGAGAGCAATTCTTAAATAATTCATTCAGGGCTTGTGATGCAACCTGGATTTACCACATCTACACCCAGAGCTGAGTGAGACGTAAGGTTGGGCACTTCGGGCTGATAGCATTGGTGAGGTTCGATGAGCAAATGCAGACCCTTTGAAGTCATACAGCATGGTACCCATTCCATGGGTCCCAACTCTCCAAGTTTAAGGGATTCTTCCTTCAGCTAAAACATGCATGGGAAACCCACAGTATGGTGCACCGTGTGACTGGCAAACGTTTTCAAATGCATCTCAGTTTTCGTCCCCTTTTACTCGGGTTCACCATTCCAGACCCTTTACGAACACTCTCCCCACTTGGAGAGTCAGTGCGTTTAACCTCCTGTGGGGCACAGTTTGCAATTTCTGCGCAAGATGAAAAGGAATAGGGAGAACGAATGAGAGACTAGCTCTAGGTTTCTGCACGGGCAAATTTAACGCTCATTTCCCACCAGGAAGAGGAATTAACGAAAGGCTCAGCATGCCGTGCTTGAACCAGATTAGGGCCTGAGGCAATCCTGTGGGTTTGCGGCCAGCTCACAAGATAGCGAGTTGAAGAAAGGAGCTCAGGGGCACTGTAACTCACAAACACGCAGAGTTATAAATGACAGCTATCGTCCAAAAATATATTGAAGGAAGGCTACGAAGACGTCTTGTAAGCGGGGTAGATTTGCAGGAAAACGATTTCAGGGGGCAGACGGGAATTTCATTTAAAGCATAGGAAAAGAGGCAGAACGTCGACAATGATGCTCTTGGCCAAAAAGGGCGTATGCGTTTTTTCCTGAATATATTCAGGAAAAAACGCATACGCCCTTTTTGGCCAACCTAGCATGCATGTTAAAGAAATGTGCGCTTCAATGAAGTCTCACTGCCCCCCGGTCAAGAGGGCCATCTGAAAAAAGTGTAAAATCCAGAAAGGCAGCACAGGCCATGGAGAACAGGGAGCCTTGTTATGCTGATGGGCGGGATGTAAATTGCCAACAGCCACTCTGGAGAAGTGGATGGTGTTTCCCGGAACACCGAAAAAACAAAGCTACGGAGCCTACGGCACTTCCACTTATGGTCCTATAGCTTAGGGAAATTAAAATGAAAAACACCTAGCCACCCCTAAGTGTCGGACGGCTCTGTTTACAAGAACCTCGTCTACGGTACAAGTTAAATATCCCAGAATGTGAAAAATGGATAAAGAAGTTGTGGTACGTACGTACAATGGAATATCACTCAGCAATGAAATCTACGTCATCAGGCCCGTCGCGGCATAATGAGTGGATTCAGGTACGATGATTCTAAGTGAAATAAGTCACATAGAAAATGAAACATCATAAGATATCACTAATACACGGAATGTAAACTTGGATACACATGAACTGAATTACAAAACAGAACAGGGTCTCAAATTTAGAAAACCAACTTATGCTTGCTTAAGGGGAAAGGTGAGTTGGGGTGCTGCCTAAAACCAGAGATAGAAATTAGCACAGATACCTTTCCATAAGCCAAATATGTAATAGTCAAGACCTACCCCTTGCTCAACGAAATGGACTAAACACCCCATATTCAACGCCTAAGAATACACTGACTAGTAAGAATCTTCAAACCCATGGATTTATATGTCTCCGTAAGAGAATGAAGCGTGTGTACAGCGGCATGAATGCAGCAGAGAAAATCCGATAAATCCCATTATCAAAATGAATTACACAAACAACCCCAAGGACAGTGAAATAGAGAGCAATTCTTAAATAATTCATTCAGGGCTTGTGATGCAACCTGGATTTACCACATCTACACCCAGAGCTGAGTGAGACATAAGGTTGGGCACTTCGGGCTGATAGCATTGGTGAGGTTCGATGAGCAAATGCAGACCCTTTGAAGTCATACAGCATGGTACCCATTCCATGGGTCCCAACTCTCCAAGTTTAAGGGATTCTTCCTTCAGCTAAAACATGCATGGGAAACCCACAGTATGGTGCACCGTGTGACTGGCAAACGTTTTCAAATGCATCTCAGTTTTCGTCCCCTTTTACTCAGGTTCACCATTCCAGACCCTTTACGAACACTCTCCCCACTTGGAGAGTCAGTGCCTTTAACCTCCTGTTGGGCACAGTTTGCAATTTCTGCGCAAGATGAAAGGGAATAGGGAGAACCAATGAGAGACTAGCTCTAGGTGTCTGCACGGGCAAATTTAACGCTCATTTCCCACCAGGAAGAGGAATTAACCAAAGGCTCAGCATGCCGTGCCGGAACCAGATTAGGGCCTGAAGCAATCCTGTGGGTTTGCCGCCAGCTCACAAGATAGCGAGTTGAAGAAAGGAGCTCAGGGGCACTGTAACTCACAAACCTGCAGAGTTATAAATGACAGCTATCGTCCAAAAATATATTGAAGGAAGGCTGCGAAGACGACTTGTAAGCGGGACAGATTTGCAGGAAAACGATTTCAGGGGGTAGACGGGAATTGCATTTAAAGAATAGGAAAAGAGGCAGAACGTCGACAATGATGCTCTTGGCCAAAAAGGGCGTATGCGTTTTTTCCTGAATATATTCAGGAAAAAACGCATACGCCCTTTTTGGCCAACCAAGCAAGCATGTTAAAGAAATCTGCACTACAATGAAGTCTCACTGCCCCCCGGTCAAAAGGGCCATCTGAAAAAAGTGTAAAATCCAGAAAGGCAGCACAGGCCATGGAGAACAGGGAGCCTTGTTATGCTGATGGGCGGGATGTAAATTGCCAACAGCCACTCTGGAGAAGTGGATGGTGTTTCCCGGAACACCGAAAAAACAAAGCTACGGAGCCTACGGCACTTCCACTTATGGTCCTATAGCTTAGGGAAATTAAAATCAAAAACACACAGCCACCCCAAAGTGTCGGACGGCTCTGTTTACAAGAACCTCGTCTACGGTACAAGTTAAATATCCCAGAATGTGAAAAATGGATAAAGAAGTTGTGGTACGTACGTACAATGGAATATCACTCAGCAATGAAATCTATGTCATCAGGCCCGTCGCGGCATAATGAGTGGATTCAGGTACGATGATTCTAAGTGAAATAAGTCACACAGAAAATGAAACATCATAAGATATCACTAATACACCGAATGTAAACTTGGCTACACATGAACTGAATTACAAAACAGAACAGGGTCTCAAATTTAGAAAACCAACTTATGCTTGCTTAAGGGGAAAGGTGAGTTGCGGTGCTGCATAAAACCAGAGATAGAAATTAGCACAGATACCTTTCCATAAGCCAAATATGTAATAGTCAAGCCTTACCACTTGCTCAACGAAATGGACTAAACACCCCATATTCAACGCCTAGGAATACACCTGACTAGTAAGAATCTTCAAACCCATGGATTTATATGTCTCCGTAAGAGAATGAAGCGTGTGTACAGCGGCATGAATGCAGCAGAGAAAATCCGATAAATCCCATTATCAAAATGGATTACACAAACAAAACCCAAGGACAGTGAAATAGAGAGCAATTCTTAAATAATTCATTCAGGGCTTGTGATGCAACCTGGATTTACCACATCTACACCCAGAGCTGAGTGAGACATAAGGTTGGGCACTTCGGGCTGATAGCATTGGTGAGGTTCGATGAGCAAATGCAGACCCTTTGAAGTCATACAGCATGGTACCCATTCCATGGTTCCCAACTCTCCAAGTTTAAGGGATTCTTCCTTCAGCTAAAACATGCATGGGAAACCCACAGTATGGTGCACCGTGTGACTGGCAAACGTTTTCAAATGCATCTCAGTTTTCGTCCCCTTTTACTCGGGTTCACCATTCCAGACCCTTTACGAACACTCTCCCCACTTGGAGAGTCAGTGCCTTTAACCTCCTGTTGGGCACAGTTTGCAATTTCTGCGCAAGATGAAAATGAATAGGGAGAATCAATGAGAGACTAGCTCTAGGTGTCTGCACGGGCAAATTTAACGCTCATTTCCCACCAGGAAGACGAATTAACCAAAGGCTCAGCATGCCGTGCCGGAACCAGATTAGGGCCTGAGGCAATCCTGTGGGTTTGCGGCCAGCTCACAAGATAGCGAGTTGAAGAAATGAGCTCAGGGGCACTGTAACTCACAAACCTGCAGAGTTATAAATGACAGCTATCGTCCAAAAATATATTGAAGGAAGGCTGCGAAGACGACTTGTAAGTGGGGCAGAATTGCAGGAAAACGATTTCAGGGGGTAGACGGAAATTGCATTTAAAGAATATGAAAAGAGGCAGAACGTCGACAATGATGCTCTTGGCCAAAAAGGGCGTATGCGTTTTTTCCTGAATATATTCAGGAAAAAACGCATACGCCCTTTTTGGCCAACCAAGCAAGCATGTTAAAGAAATCTGCACTACAATGAAGTCTCACTGCCCCCCGGTCAAAAGGGCCATCTGAAAAAAGTGTAAAATCCAGAAAGGCAGCACAGGCCATGGAGAACAGGGAGCCTTGTTATGCTGATGGGCGGGATGTAAATTGCCAACAGCCACTCTGGAGAAGTGTATGGTGTTTCCTGGAACACCGAAAAAACAAAGCTACGGAGCCTACGGCACTTCCACTTATGGTCCTATAGCTTAGGGAAATTAAAATCAAAAACACACAGCCACCCAAAAGTCTCGGGCGGCTCTGTTTACAAGAACCTCGTCTACAGTACAAGTTAAATATCCCAGAATGTGAAAAATGGATAAAGAAGTTGTGGTATGTACGTACAATGGAATATCACACAGCAATGAAATCTATGTCATCAGGCCGTCGCGGCATAATGAGTGGATTCAGGTACGATGATTCTAAGTGAAATAAGTCACACAGAAAATGAAACATCATAAGATATCACTAATACACGGAATGTAAACTTGGCTACACATGAACTGAATTACAAAAGAGAACAGGGTCTCAAATTTAGAAAACCAACTTATGCTTGCTTAAGGGGAAATGTGAGTTGGGGTGCTGCCTAAAACCAGAGATAGAAATTAGCACAGATACCTTTCCATAAGCCAAATATATAATAGTCAAGACCTACCCCTTGCTCAATGAAATGGACTAAACACCCCATATTCAACGCCTAGGAATACACCTGACTAGTAAGAATCTTCAAACCCATGGATTTATATGTCTCCGTAAGAGAATGAAGCGTGTGTACAGCGGCATGAATGCAGCAGAGAAAATCCGATAAATCCCATTATCAAAATGAATTACACAAACAAAACCCAAGGACAGTGAAATAGAGAGCAATTCTTAAATAATTCATTCAGGGCTTGTGATGCAACCTGGATTTACCACATCTACACCCAGAGCTGAGTGAGACATAAGGTTGGGCACTTCGGGCTGATAGCATTGGTGAGGTTCGATGAGCAAATGCAGACCCTTTGAAGTCATACAGCATGGTACCCATTCCATGGGTCCCAACTCTCCAAGTTTAAGGGATTCTTCCTTCAGCTAAAAGATGCATGGGAAACCCACAGTATGGTGCACCGTGTGACTGGCAAACGTTTTCAAATGCATCTCAGTTTTCGTCCCCTTTTACTCGGGTTCACCATTCCAGACCCTTTACGAACACTCTCCCCACTTGGAGAGTCAGTGCCTTTAACCTCCTGTTGGGCACAGTTTGCAATTTCTGCGCAAGATGAAAAGGAATAGGGAGAGCCAATGAGAGACTAGCTCTAGGTGTCTGCACGGGCAAATTTAACGCTCATTTCCCACCAGGAAGAGGAATTAACCAAAGGCTCAGCATGCCGTGCCAGAACCAGATTAGGGCCTGAAGCAATCCTGTGGGTTTGCCGCCAGCTCACAAGATAGCGAGTTGAAGAAAGGAGCTCAGGGGCACTGTAACTCACATACCTGCAGAGTTATAAATGACAGCTATCGTCCAAAAATATATTGAAGGAAGGCTGCAAAGACGACTTGTAAGCGGGACAGATTTGCAGGAAAACGATTTCAGGGGGTAGACGGGAATTGCATTTAAAGAATAGGAAAAGAGGCAGAACGTTGACAATGATGCTCTTGGCCAAAAAGGGCGTATGCTTTTTCTCCTGCAGGAAAAAACGCATACGCCCTTTTTGGCGAACCAAGCAAGCATGTTAAAGAAATCTGCACTACAATGAAGTCTCACTGCCCCCCGGTCAAAAGGGCCATCTGAAAAAAGTGTAAAATCCAGAAAGGCAGCACAGGCCATGGAGAACAGGGAGCTTTGTTATGCTGATGGGCGGGATGTAAATTGCAAACAGCCACTCTGGAGAAGTGTATGGTGTTTCCCGGAACACCGAAAAAACAAAGCTACGGAGCCTACGGCACTTCCACTTATGGTCCTATAGCTCAGGGAAATTAAAATCAAAAACACACAGCCACCCCAAAGTGTCGGACAGCTCTGTTTACAAGAACCTCGTCTACGGTACAAGTTAAATATCCCAGAATGTGAAAAATGGATAAAGAAGTTGTGGTACGTACGTACAATGGAATATCACTCAGCAATGAAATCTATGTCATCAGGCCCGTCGCGGCATAATGAGTGGATTCAGGTACGATGATTCTAAGTGAAATAAGTCACACAGAAAATGAAACATCATAAGATATCACTAATACACGGAATGTAAACTTGGCTACACATGAACTGAATTACAAAACAGAACAGGGTCTCAAATTTAGAA
Source organism: Delphinapterus leucas (assembly GCF_059928025.1). NCBI lineage: Eukaryota > Metazoa > Chordata > Mammalia > Artiodactyla > Monodontidae > Delphinapterus > Delphinapterus leucas. Next base: position 389,918 of record NW_028322235.1, read on the forward strand.
AACCAACTTATGCTTGCTTAATGGGAAAGGTGAGTTGGGGTGCTGCATAAAACCAGAGATAGAAATTAGCACAGATACCTTTCCATAAGCCAAATATGTAATAGTCAAGACCTACCCCTTGCTCAACGAAATGGACTAAACACCCCATATTCAACGCCTAGGAATACACCTGACTAGTAAGAATCTTCAAACCCATGGATTTATATGTCTCCGAAAGAGAATGAAGCGTGTGTACAGCGGCATGAATGCAGCAGAGAAAATCCAATAAATCCCATTATCAAAATGAATTACACAAACAAAACACAAGGACAGTGAGATAGAGAGCAATTCTTAAATAATTCATTCAGGGCTTGTGATGCAACCTGGATTTACCACATCTACACCCAGAGCTGAGTGAGACATAAGGTTGGGCACTTCGGGCTGATAGCATTGGTGAGGTTCGATGAGCAAATGCAGACCCTTTGAAGTCATACAGCATGGTACCCATTCCATGGGTCCCAACTCTCCAAGTTTAAGGGATTCTTCCTTCAGCTAAAACATGCATGGGAAACCCACAGTATGGTGCACCGTGTGACTGGCAAACGTTTTCAAATGCATCTCAGTTTTCGTCCCCTTTTACTCGGGTTCACCATTCCAGACCCTTTACGAACACTCTCCCCACTTGGAGAGTCAGTGCCTTTAACCTCCTGTGGGGCACAGTTTGCAATTTCTGCGCAAGATGAAAAGGAATAGGGAGAACGAATGAGAGACTAGCTCTAGGTGTCTGCACGGGCAAATTTAACGCTCATTTCCCACCAGGAAGAGGAATTAACCAAAGGCTCAGCATGCCGTGCCGGAAACAGATTAGGGCCTGAAGCAATCCTGTGGGTTTGCGGCCAGCTCACAAGATAGCGAGTTGAAGAAAGGAGCTCAGGGGCACTGTAACTCACAAACCTGCAGAGTTATAAATGACAGCTATCGGCCAAAAATATATTGAAAGAAGGCTGCGAAGATGACTTGTAAGCGGGACAGATTTGCCGGAAAACGATTTCAGGGGGTAGACGGGAATTGCATTTAAAGCATAGGAAAAGAGGCAGAACGTCGACAATGATGCACTTGGCCAAATAGGGCGTATGCGTTTTTTCCTGAATATATTCAGGAAAAAACGCATACGCCCTTTTTGGCCAACCAAGCAAGCATGTTAAAGAAATCTGCACTACAATGAAGTCTCACTGCCCCCCGGTCAAAAGGGACATCTGAAACAAGTGTAAAGTCCACAAAGACAGGACAGGCCAAGGAGAACAGGGAGCCTTGTTATGCTGATGGTCGGGATGTAAATTGCCAACAGCCAATCTGGAGAAGTGTATGGTGTTTCCTGGAACCCCTGAAAAACAAAGCAACGGAGCCTACGGCACTTCCACTTATGGTCTTATAGCTTAGGGAAATTAAATTCAAAAACACACAGCCACCCCAAAGTGTCGGACGGCTCTGTTTACAAGAACCTCTTCTACGGTACAAGTTAAATATCCCAGAATGTGAAAAATGGATAAAGAAGTTGTGGTACGTACGTACAATGGAATATCACTCAGCAATGAAAGCTATGTCATCAGGCCCATCGCGGCATAACGAGTGGATTCAGGTACGATGATTCTAAGGGAAATACGTCACACAGAAAATGAAACATCATAAGATATCACTAATACATGGAATGAAAACTTTGCTACACATGAACTGAATTATAAAACAGAACAGGGTCTCAAATTTAGAAAACCAACTTATGCTTGCTTAAGGGGAAAGGTGAATTGGGGTGCTGCATAAAACCAGAGATAGAAATTAGCACAGATACCTTTCCATAAGCCAAATATGTAATAGCCCAGACCTACACCTTGCTCAACGAAATGGACTAAACACCCCATATTCAACGCCTAGGAATACACCTGACTAGTAAGAATCTTCAAACCCATGGATTTATATGTCTCCGTAAGAGAATGAAGCGTGTGTACAGCGGCATGAACACAGCAGAGAAAATCCGATAAATCCCATTATCAAAATGAATTACAAAAACAAAACACAAGGACAGTGAAATAGAGAGCAATTCTTAAATAATTCATTCAGGGCTTGTGATGCAACCTGGATTTACCACATCTACACCCAGAGCTGAGTGAGACATAAGGTTGGGCACTTCGGGCTGATAGCATTGGTGAGGTTCGATGAGCAAATGCAGACCCTTTGAAGTCATACTGCATGGTACCCATTCCATGGTTCCCACCTCTCCAGATTTAAGGGATTCTTCCTTCAGCTAAAACATGCATGGGAGACCCACAGTATGGTGCACCGTGTGACCGACAAACGTTTTCAAATGCATCTCAGTTTTTGTCCCCTTTTACTTGGGTTCACCATTCCAGACCCTTTACTAACACTCTCACCACTTGGAGAGTCTGTACCTTTAACCTCCTGTTTGGCACAGTTTGCAATTTCTGCGCAAGATGAACAGGAATAGGGAGAACCAATGAGAGACTAGCTGTAGGTGTCTGCACGAGCAAATTTAATGCTCATTTCGCACCAGGAAGAGGAATTAACCAAAGGCTCAGCGTGCCGTGCCGGAACCAGTTTAGGGCCTGAAGAAATCCAGCAGTTTTGCGGCCAGCTTACAAGAAAGCAAGTTGAAGAAAGGAGCTCAGGGACACTGTAACTCACAAACCTGCAGAGTTATAAATGACAGCTATCGTCCAAAAATATATTGAAGGAAGGCTGCGAAGACGACTTGTAAGCGGGTCAGAATTGCAGGAAAACGATTTCAGGGGGTAGACGGGAATTGCATTTAAAGCATAGGAAAAGAGGCAGAACGTGGACAATGATGCTCTTGGCCAAAAAGGGCGTATGCGTTTTTTCCTGAATATATTCAGGAAAAAACGCATACGCCCTTTTTGGCCAACCAAGCAAGCATGTTAAAGAAATCTGCCCTACAATGAAGTCTCACTGACCCCCGGTCATAAGGGCCATCTGAAAAAAGTGTAAAATCCAGAAAGGCAGCACAGGCCATGGAGAACAGGGAGCCTTGTTATGCTGATGGGCGGGATGTAAATTGCCAACAGCCACTCTGGTGAACTGTATGGTGTTTCCCGGAACACCGAAAACACAAAGCAACGGAGCCTACGGCACTTCCACATATGGTCGTATAGCTTAGGGAAATTAAAATCAAAAACACTCAGCCACCCCAAACTGTCGGACGGCTCTGTTTACAAGAACCTCGTCTACGGTACAAGTTACATATCCCAGAATGTGAAAAATGGATAAAGAAGTTGTGGTACGTACGTACAATGGAATATCACTCAGCAATGAAATCTATGTCATCAGGCCCGTCGCGGCATAATGAGTGGATTCAGGTACGATGATTCTAAGTGAAATAAGTCACACAGAAAATGAAACATCATAAGATATCACTACTACACGGAATGTAAACTTGGCTACACATGAACTGAATTACAAAACAGAACAGGGTCTCAAATTTAGAAAACCAACTTATGCTTGCTTAAGGGGAAAGGTGAGTTGGGGTGCTGCATAAAACCAGAGATAGAAATTAGCACAGATACCTTTCCATAAGCCAAATATGTAATAGTCAAGACCTACCCCTTGCTCAACGAAATGGACTAAACACCCCATATTCAACGCCTAGGAATACACCTGACTAGTAAGAATCTTCAAACCCATGGATTTATATGTCTCCGTAAGAGAATGAAGCGTGTGTACAGCGGCATGAATGCAGCAGAGAAAATCCAATAAATCCCATTATCAAAATGAATTACACAAACAAAACACAAGGACAGTGAAATAGAGAGCAATTCTTAAATAATTCATTCAGGGCTTGTGATGCAACCTGGATTTACCACATCTACACCCAGAGCTGAGTGAGACATAAGGTTGGGCACTTCGGGCTGATAGCATTGGTGAGGTTCGATGAGGAAATGCAGACCCTTTGAGTTCATACTGCATGGTACCCATTCCATGGGTCCCAACTCTCCAGGTTTAAGGGATTCTTCCTTCAGCTAAAACATGCATGGGAAACCCACAGTATGGTGCACCGTGTGACCGGCAAACGTTTTCAAATGCCTATCAGTTTTCGTCCCCTTTTACTCGGGTTCACCATTCCAGACCCTTTACTAACACTATCCCCACTTGGAGAGTCAGTGCCTTTAACCTCCTGTTTGGCACAGTTTGCAATTTCTGCGCAAGATGAACAGGAATAGGGAGAACCAATGAGAGACTAGCTGTAGGTGTCTGCACGGGCAAATTTAACGCTCATTTTCCACCAGGAGGAGGAATTAACCAAAGGCTCAGCATGCCGTGCCTGAACCAGATTAGGGCCTGACAATCGTGCGCGTTTGCAGCCAGCTCACAAGATAGCGAGTTGAAGCAAGGAGCTCAGGGGCACTGTAACTCACAAACCTGCAGAGTTATAAATGACAGCTATCGGCCCAAAATATATTGAAGGAAGGCTGCGAAGACGACTTGTAAGCGGGACAGATTTGCAGGAAAACGATTTCAGGGGGTAGACGGGAATTGCATTTAAAGCATAGGAAAAGAGGCAGAACATCGACAATGATGCTCTTGGCCAAAAAGGGCATATGCGTTTTCTCCTGAATATATTCAGGAAAAAACGCATACGCTCTTTTTGCCCAACCAAGCAAGCACGTTAAAGAAATCTGCACTACAATGAAGTCTCACTGCCCCCCGGTCAAAAGGGCCATCTGAAAAAAGTGTAAAATCCAGAAAGGCAGCACAGGCCATGGAGAACAGGGAGCCTTGTTATGCTGATGGGCGGGATGTAAATTGCCAACAGCCACTCTGGAGAAATGTATGGTGTTTCCCGGAACACCGAAAAAACAAAGCTACGGAGCCTACGGCACTTCCACTTATGGTCCTATAGATTAGGGAAATTAAAATCAAAAACACACAGCCACCCCAAAGTGTCGGACGGCTCTGTTTACAAGAACCTCGTCTACGGTACAAGTTAAATATCCCAGAATGTGAAAAATGGATAAAGAAGTTGTGGTACGTACGTACAATGGAATATCACTCAGCAATGAAATCTATGTCATCAGGCCCGTCGCGGCATAATGAGTGGATTCAGGTACGATGATTCTAAGTGAAATAAGTCACACAGAAAATGAAACATCATAAGATATCACTACTACACGGAATGTAAACTTGGCTACACATGAACTGAATTACAAAACAGAACAGGGTCTCAAATTTAGAAAACCAACTTATGCTTGCTTAAGGGGAAAGGTGAATTGGGGTGCTGCATAAAACCAGAGATAGAAATTAGCACAGATACCTTTCCATAAGCCAAATATGTAATAGCCCAGACCTACACCTTGCTCAACGAAATGGACTAAACACCCCATATTCAACGCCTAGGAATACACCTGACTAGTAAGAATCTTCAAACCCATGGATTTATATGTCTCCGTAAGAGAATGAAGCGTGTGTACAGCGGCATGAACACAGCAGAGAAAATCCGATAAATCCCATTATCAAAATGAATTACAAAAACAAAACACAAGGACAGTGAAATAGAGAGCAATTCTTAAATAATTCATTCAGGGCTTGTGATGCAACCTGGATTTACCACATCTACACCCAGAGCTGAGTGAGACATAAGGTTGGGCACTTCGGGCTGATAGCATTGGTGAGGTTCGATGAGCAAATGCAGACCCTTTGAAGTCATACTGCATGGTACCCATTCCATGGTTCCCACCTCTCCAGATTTAAGGGATTCTTCCTTCAGCTAAAACATGCATGGGAGACCCACAGTATGGTGCACCGTGTGACCGACAAACGTTTTCAAATGCATCTCAGTTTTTGTCCCCTTTTACTTGGGTTCACCATTCCAGACCCTTTACTAACACTCTCACCACTTGGAGAGTCTGTACCTTTAACCTCCTGTTTGGCACAGTTTGCAATTTCTGCGCAAGATGAACAGGAATAGGGAGAACCAATGAGAGACTAGCTGTAGGTGTCTGCACGAGCAAATTTAATGCTCATTTCGCACCAGGAAGAGGAATTAACCAAAGGCTCAGCGTGCCGTGCCGGAACCAGTTTAGGGCCTGAAGAAATCCAGCAGTTTTGCGGCCAGCTTACAAGAAAGCAAGTTGAAGAAAGGAGCTCAGGGACACTGTAACTCACAAACCTGCAGAGTTATAAATGACAGCTATCGTCCAAAAATATATTGAAGGAAGGCTGCGAAGACGACTTGTAAGCGGGTCAGAATTGCAGGAAAACGATTTCAGGGGGTAGACGGGAATTGCATTTAAAGCATAGGAAAAGAGGCAGAACGTGGACAATGATGCTCTTGGCCAAAAAGGGCGTATGCGTTTTTTCCTGAATATATTCAGGAAAAAACGCATACGCCCTTTTTGGCCAACCAAGCAAGCATGTTAAAGAAATCTGCCCTACAATGAAGTCTCACTGACCCCCGGTCATAAGGGCCATCTGAAAAAAGTGTAAAATCCAGAAAGGCAGCACAGGCCATGGAGAACAGGGAGCCTTGTTATGCTGATGGGCGGGATGTAAATTGCCAACAGCCACTCTGGTGAACTGTATGGTGTTTCCCGGAACACCGAAAACACAAAGCAACGGAGCCTACGGCACTTCCACATATGGTCGTATAGCTTAGGGAAATTAAAATCAAAAACACACAGCCACCCCAAACTGTCGGACGGCTCTGTTTACAAGAACCTCGTCTACGGTACAAGTTACATATCCCAGAATGTGAAAAATGGATAAAGAAGTTGTGGTACGTACGTACAATGGAATATCACTCAGCAATGAAATCTATGTCATCAGGCCCGTCGCGGCATAATGAGTGGATTCAGGTACGATGATTCTAAGTGAAATAAGTCACACAGAAAATGAAACATCATAAGATATCACTACTACACGGAATGTAAACTTGGCTACACATGAACTGAATTACAAAACAGAACAGGGTCTCAAATTTAGAAAACCAACTTATGCTTGCTTAAGGGGAAAGGTGAGTTGGGGTGCTGCATAAAACCAGAGATAGAAATTAGCACAGATACCTTTCCATAAGCCAAATATGTAATAGTCAAGACCTACCCCTTGCTCAACGAAATGGACTAAACACCCCATATTCAACGCCTAGGAATACACCTGACTAGTAAGAATCTTCAAACCCATGGATTTATATGTCTCCGTAAGAGAATGAAGCGTGTGTACAGCGGCATGAATGCAGCAGAGAAAATCCAATAAATCCCATTATCAAAATGAATTACACAAACAAAACACAAGGACAGTGAAATAGAGAGCAATTCTTAAATAATTCATTCAGGGCTTGTGATGCAACCTGGATTTACCACATCTACACCCAGAGCTGAGTGAGACATAAGGTTGGGCACTTCGGGCTGATAGCATTGGTGAGGTTCGATGAGGAAATGCAGACCCTTTGAGTTCATACTGCATGGTACCCATTCCATGGGTCCCAACTCTCCAGGTTTAAGGGATTCTTCCTTCAGCTAAAACATGCATGGGAAACCCACAGTATGGTGCACCGTGTGACCGGCAAACGTTTTCAAATGCCTATCAGTTTTCGTCCCCTTTTACTCGGGTTCACCATTCCAGACCCTTTACTAACACTATCCCCACTTGGAGAGTCAGTGCCTTTAACCTCCTGTTTGGCACAGTTTGCAATTTCTGCGCAAGATGAACAGGAATAGGGAGAACCAATGAGAGACTAGCTGTAGGTGTCTGCACGGGCAAATTTAACGCTCATTTTCCACCAGGAGGAGGAATTAACCAAAGGCTCAGCATGCCGTGCCTGAACCAGATTAGGGCCTGACAATCGTGCGGGTTTGCAGCCAGCTCACAAGATAGCGAGTTGAAGCAAGGAGCTCAGGGGCACTGTAACTCACAAACCTGCAGAGTTATAAATGACAGCTATCGGCCCAAAATATATTGAAGGAAGGCTGCGAAGACGACTTGTAAGCGGGACAGATTTGCAGGAAAACGATTTCAGGGGGTAGACGGGAATTGCATTTAAAGCATAGGAAAAGAGGCAGAACATCGACAATGATGCTCTTGGCCAAAAAGGGCATATGCGTTTTCTCCTGAATATATTCAGGAAAAAACGCATACGCTCTTTTTGCCCAACCAAGCAAGCACGTTAAAGAAATCTGCACTACAATGAAGTCTCACTGCCCCCCGGTCAAAAGGGCCATCTGAAAAAAGTGTAAAATCCAGAAAGGCAGCACAGGCCATGGAGAACAGGGAGCCTTGTTATGCTGATGGGCGGGATGTAAATTGCCAACAGCCACTCTGGAGAAATGTATGGTGTTTCCCGGAACACCGAAAAAACAAAGCTACGGAGCCTACGGCACTTCCACTTATGGTCCTATAGATTAGGGAAATTAAAATCAAAAACACACAGCCACCCCAAAGTGTCGGACGGCTCTGTTTACAAGAACCTCGTCTACGGTACAAGTTAAATATCCCAGAATGTGAAAAATGGATAAAGAAGTTGTGGTACGTACGTACAATGGAATATCACTCAGCAATGAAATCTATGTCATCAGGCCCGTCGCGGCATAATGAGTGGATTCAGGTACGATGATTCTAAGTGAAATAAGTCACACAGAAAATGAAACATCATAAGATATCACTACTACACGGAATGTAAACTTGGCTACACATGAACTGAATTACAAAACAGAACAGGGTCTCAAATTTAGAAAACCAACTTATGCTTGCTTAATGGGAAAGGTGAGTTGGGGTGCTGCATAAAACCAGAGATAGAAATTAGCACAGATACCTTTCCATAAGCCAAATATGTAATAGTCAAGACCTACCCCTTGCTCAACGAAATGGACTAAACACCCCATATTCAACGCCTAGGAATACACCTGACTAGTAAGAATCTTCAAACCCATGGATTTATATGTCTCCGAAAGAGAATGAAGCGTGTGTACAGCGGCATGAATGCAGCAGAGAAAATCCAATAAATCCCATTATCAAAATGAATTACACAAACAAAACACAAGGACAGTGAGATAGAGAGCAATTCTTAAATAATTCATTCAGGGCTTGTGATGCAACCTGGATTTACCACATCTACACCCAGAGCTGAGTGAGACATAAGGTTGGGCACTTCGGGCTGATAGCATTGGTGAGGTTCGATGAGCAAATGCAGACCCTTTGAAGTCATACAGCATGGTACCCATTCCATGGGTCCCAACTCTCCAAGTTTAAGGGATTCTTCCTTCAGCTAAAACATGCATGGGAAACCCACAGTATGGTGCACCGTGTGACTGGCAAACGTTTTCAAATGCATCTCAGTTTTCGTCCCCTTTTACTCGGGTTCACCATTCCAGACCCTTTACGAACACTCTCCCCACTTGGAGAGTCAGTGCCTTTAACCTCCTGTTGGGCACAGTTTGCAATTTCTGCGCAAGATGAAAAGGAATAGGGAGAACGAATGAGAGACTAGCTCTAGGTGTCTGCACGGGCAAATTTAACGCTCATTTCCCACCAGGAAGAGGAATTAACCAAAGGCTCAGCATGCCGTGCCGTAACCAGATTAGGGCCTGAAGCAATCCTGTGGGTTTGCCGCCAGCTCACAAGATAGCGAGTTGAAGAAATGAGCTCAGGGGCACTGTAACTCACAAACTTGCAGAGTTATAAATGACAGCTATCGTCCAAAAATATATTGAAGGAAGGCTGCGAAGACGACTTGTAAGTGGGGCAGAATTGCAGGAAAACGATTTCAGGGGGTAGGCGGGAATTGCATTTAAAGAATAGGAAAAGAGGCAGAATGTCGACAATGATGCTCTTGGCCAAAAAGGGCGTATGCGTTTTTTCCTGAATATATTCAGGAAAAAACGCATACGCCCTTTTTGGCCAACCAAGCAAGCACGTTAAAGAAATCTGCACTACAATGAAGTCTCACTGCCCCCCGGTCAAAAGGGCCATCTGAAAAAAGTGTAAAATCCAGAAAGGCAGCACAGGCCATGGAGAACAGGGAGCTTTGTTATGCTGATGGGCGGGATGTAAATTGCCAACAGCCACTCTGGAGAAGTGTATGGTGTTTCCCGGAACACCGAAAAAACAAAGCTACGGAGCCTACGGCACTTCCACTTATGGTCCTATAGCTTAGGGAAATTAAAATCAAAAACACACAGCCACCCCAAATTGTCGGACGGCTCTGTTTACAAGAACCTCGTCTACGGTACAAGTTAAATATCCCAGAATGTGAAAAATGGATAAAGAAGTTGTGGTACGTACGTACAATGGAATATCACTCAGCAATGAAATCTATGTCATCAGGCCCGTCGCGGCATAATGAGTGGATTCAGGTACGATGATTCTAAGTGAAATAAGTCACACAGAAAATGAAACATCATAAGATATCACTAATACACGGAATGTAAACTTGGCTACACATGAACTGAATTACAAAACAGAACAGGGTCTCAAATTTAGAAAACCAACTTATGCTTGCTTAAGGGGAAAGGTGAGTTGGGGTGCTGCATAAAACCAGAGATAGAAATTAGCACAGATACCTTTCCATAAGCCAAATATGTAATAGTCAAGACCTACCCCTTGCTCAACGAAATGGACTAAACACCCCATATTCAACGCCTAGGAATACACATGACTAGTAAGAATCTTCAAACCCATGGATTTATATGTCTCCGTAAGAGAATGAAGCGTGTGTACAGCGGCATGAATGCAGCAGAGAAAATCCTATAAATCCCATTATCAAAATGAATTACACAAACAAAACCCAAGGACAGTGAAATAGAGAGCAATTCTTAAATAATTCATTCAGGGCTTGTGATGCAACCTGGATTTACCACATCTACACCCAGAGCTGTGTGAGACATAAGGTTGGGCACTTCGGGCTGATAGCATTGGTGAGGTTTGATGAGCAAATGCAGACCCTTTGAAGTCATACAGCATGGTACCCATTCCATGGGTCCCAACTCTCCAAGTTTAAGGGATTCTTCCTTCAGCTAAAACATGCATGGGAAACCCACAGTATGGTGCACCGTGTGACTGGCAAACGTTTTCAAATGCATCTCAATTTTCGTCCCCTTTTACTAGGGTTCACCATTCCAGACCCTTTACGAACACTCTCCCCACTTGGAGAGTCAGTGCCTTTAACCTCCTCTTGGGCACAGTTTGCAATTTCTGCGCAAGATGAAAAGGAATAGGGAGAACGAATGAGAGACTAGCTGTAGGTGTCTGCACGGGCAAATTTAACGCTCATTTCCCACCAGGAAGAGGAATTAACCAAAGGCTCAGCATGCCGTGCCGGAACCAGATTAGGGCCTGAAGCAATCCTGTGGGTTTGCGGCCAGCTCACAAGATAGCGAGTTGAAGAAAGGAGCTCAGGGGCACTGTAACTCACAAACCTGCAGAGTTATAAATGACAGCTATCGTCCAAAAATATATTAAAGGAAGGCTGCGAAAACGACTTGTAAGCGGGACAGATTTGCAGGAAAACGATTTCAGGGGGTAGACGGGAATTGCATTTAAAGCATAGGAAAAGAGGCAGAACGTCGACAATGATGCTCTTGGCCAAAAAGGGCGTATGCGTTTTTTCCTGAATATATTCAGGAAAAAACGCATACGCCCTTTTTGGCCAAGCAAGCAAGCATGTTAAAGAAATCTGCACTACAATGAAGTCTCACTGCCCCCCGGTCAAAAGGGCCATCTGAAAAAAGTGTAAAATCCAGAAAGGCAGCACAGGACATGGAGAACAGGGAGCCTTGTTATGCTGATGGGTGGGATGTTAATTGCCAACAGCCACTCTGGAGAAGTGTATGGTGTTTCCCGGAACACCGAAAAAACAAAGCTACGGAGCCTACGGCACTTCCACTTATGGTCCTATAGCTTAGGGAAATTAAAATCAAAAACACACAGCCACCCCAAAGTGTCGGACGGCTCTGTTTACAAGAACCTCGTCTACGGTACAAGTTAAATATCCCAGAATGTGAAAAATGGATAAAGAAGTTGTGGTACGTACGTACAATGGAATATCACTCAGCAATGAAATCTATGTCATCAGGCCCGTCGCGGCATAATGAGTGGATTCAGGTACGATGATTCTAAGTGAAATAAGTCACACAGAAAATGAAACATCATAAGATATCACTAATACACGGAATGTAAACTTGGCTACACATGAACTGAATTACAAAACAGAACAGGGTCTCAAATTTAGAAAACCAACTTATGCTTGCTTAAGGGGAAAGGTGAGTTGGGGTGCTGCATAAAACCAGAGATAGAAATTAGCACAGATGCCTTTCCATAAGCCAAATATGTAATAGTCAAGACCTACCCCTTGCTCAACGAAATGGACTAAACACCCCATATTCAACGCCTAGGAATACACCTTACTAGTAAGAATCTTCAAACCCATGGATTTATATGTCTCCGTAAGAGAATGAAGCGTGTGTACAGCGGCATGAATGCAGCAGAGAAAATCCGATAAATCCCATTATCAAAATGAATTACACAAACAAAACCCAAGGACAGTGAAATAGAGAGCAATTCTTAAATAATTCATTCAGGGCTTGTGATGCAACCTGGATTTACCACATCTACACCCACAGCTGAGTGAGACATAAGGTTGGGCACTTCGGGCTGATAACATTGGTGAGGTTCGATGAGCAAATGCAGACCCTTTGAAGTCATACAGCATGGTACCCATTCCATGGGTCCCAACTCTCCAAGTTTAAGGGATTCTTCCTTCAGCTAAAACATGCATGGGAAACCCACAGTATGGTGCACCGTGTGACTGGCAAACGTTTTCAAATGCATCTCAATTTTCGTCCCCTTTTACTAGGGTTCACCATTCCAGACCCTTTACGAACACTCTCCCCACTTGGAGAGTCAGTGCCTTTAACCTCCTCTTGGGCACAGTTTGCAATTTCTGCGCAAGATGAAAAGGAATAGGGAGAACGAATGAGAGACTAGCTCTAGGTGTCTTCACGGGCAAATTTAACGCTCATTTCCCACCAGGAAGAGGAATTAACCAAAGGCTCAGCATGCCGTGCCGGAACCAGATTAGGGCCTGAAGCAATCCTGTGGGTTTGCGGCCAGCTCACAAGATAGCGAGTTGAAGAAAGGAGCTCAGGGGCACTGTAACTCACAAACCTGCAGAGTTATAAATGACAGCTATCGTCCAAAAATATATTAAAGGAAGGCTGCGAAAACGACTTGTAAGCGGGACAGATTTGCAGGAAAACGATTTCAGGGGGTAGACGGGAATTGCATTTAAAGCATAGGAAAAGAGGCAGAACGTCGACAATGATGCTCTTGGCCAAAAAGGGCGTATGCGTTTTTTCCTGAATATATTCAGGAAAAAACGCATACGCCCTTTTTGGCCAAGCAAGCAAGCATGTTAAAGAAATCTGCACTACAATGAAGTCTCACTGCCCCCCGGTCAAAAGGGCCATCTGAAAAAAGTGTAAAATCCAGAAAGGCAGCACAGGCCATGGAGAACAGGGAGCTTTGTTATTCTGATGGGCGGGATGTAAATTGCCAACAGCCACTCTGGAGAAGTGTATGGTGTTTCCCGGAACACCGAAAAAACAAAGCTACGGAGCCTACGGCACTTCCACTTATGGTCCTATAGCTTAGGGAAATTAAAATCAAAAACACACAGCCACCCCAAAGTGTCGGACGGCTCTGTTTACAAGAACCTCGTCTACGGTACAAGTTAAATATCCCAGAATGTGAAAAATGGATAAAGAAGTTGTGGTACGTACGTACAATGGAATATCACTCAGCAATGAAATCTATGTCATCAGGCCCGTCGCGGCATAATGAGTGGATTCAGGTACGATGATTCTAAGTGAAATAAGTCACACAGAAAATGAAACATCATAAGATATCACTACTACACGGAATGTAAACTTGGCTACACATGAACTGAATTACAAAACAGAACAGGGTCTCAAATTTAGAAAACCAACTTATGCTTGCTTAAGGGGAAAGGTGAGTTGGGGTGCTGCATAAAACCAGAGATATAAATTAGCACAGATACCTTTCCATAAGCCAAATATGTAATAGTCAAGACCTACCCCTTGCTCAACGAAATGGACTAAACACCCCATATTCAACGCCTAGGAATACACCTGACTAGTAAGAATCTTCAAACCCATGGATTTATATGTCTCCGTAAGAGAATGAAGCGTGTGCACAGCGGCATGAATGCAGCAGAGAAAATCCGATAAATCCCATTATCAAAATGAATTACACAAACAAAACCCAAGGACAGTGAAATAGAGAGCAATTCTTAAATAATTCATTCAGGGCTTGTGATGCAACCTGGATTTACCACATCAACACCCAGAGCTGAGTGAGACATAACGTTGGGCACTTCGGGCTGATAGCATTGGTGAGGTTCGATGAGCAAATGCAGACCCTTTGAAGTCATACAGCATGGTACCCATTCCATGGGTCCCAACTCTCCAAGTTTAAGGGATTCTTCCTTCAGCTAAAAGATGCATGGGAAACCCACAGTATGGTGCACCGTGTGACTGGCAAACGTTTTCAAATGCATCTCAGTTTTCGTCCCCTTTTACTCGGGTTCACCATTCCAGACCCTTTACGAACACTCTCCCCACTTGGAGAGTCAGTGCCTTTAACCTCCTGTTGGGCACAGTTTGCAATTTCTGCGCAAGATGAAAAGGAATAGGGAGAACGAATGACAGACTAGCTCTAGGCGTCTGCACGGGCAAATTTAACGCTCATTTCCCACCAGGAAGAGGAATTAACCAAAGGCTCAGCATGCCGTGCCGGAACCAGATTAGGGCCTGAAGCAATCCTGTGGGTTTGCGGCCAGCTCACAAGATAGCGAGTTGAAGAAAGGAGCTCAGGGGCACTGTAACTCACAAACCTGCAGAGTTATAAATGACAGCTATCGTCCAAAAATATATTGAAGGAAGGCTGCGTAGATGATTTGTAAGTGGGGCAGAATTGCAGGAAAACGATTTCAGGGGGTACACGGGAATTGCATTTAAAGCATAGGAAAAGAGGCAGAATGTCGACAATGATGCTCTTGGCCAAAAAGGTCGTATGCGTTTTTTCCTGAATATATTCAGGAAAAAACGCATACCCCCTTTTTGGCCAACCAAGCAAGCATGTTAAAGAAATCTGCACTACAATGAAGTCTCACTGCCCCCCGGTCAAAAGGGCCATCTGAAAAAAGTGTAAAATCCAGAAAGGCAGCACAGGCCATGGAGAACAGGGAGCCTTGTTATGCTGATGGGCGGGATGTAAATTGCCAACAGCCACTCTGGAGAAGTGTATGGTGTTTCCCAGAACACCGAAAAAACAAAGCTACGGAGCCTACGGCACTTCCACTTATGGTCCTATAGCTTAGGGAAATTAAAATCAAAAACACACAGCCACCCCAAAGTGTCGGACGGCTCTGTTTACAAGAACCTCGTCTACGGTACAAGTTAAATATCCCAGAATGTGAAAAATGGATAAAGAAGTTGTGGTACGTACGTACAATGGAATATCACTCAGCAATGAAATCTATGTCATCAGGCCCGTCGCGGCATAATGAGTGGATTCAGGTACGATGATTCTAAGTGAAATAAGTCACACAGTAAATGAAACATCATAAGATATCACTAATACACGGAATGTAAACTTGGCTACACATGAACTGAATTACAAAACAGAACAGGGTCTCAAATTTAGAAAACCAACTTATGCTTGCTTAAGGGGAAAGGTGAGTTGGGGTGCTGCATAAAACCAGAGATAGAAATTAGCACAGATACCTTTCCATAAGCCAAATATGTAATAGTCAAGACCTACCCCTTGCTCAACGAAATGGACTAAACACCCCATATTCAACGCCTAGGAATACACCTGACTAGTAAGAATCTTCAAACCCATGGATTTATATGTCTCCGTAAGAGAATGAAGCGTGTGTACAGCGGCATGAATGCAGCAGAGAAAATCCGATAAATCCCATTATCAAAATGAATTACACAAACAAAACCCAAGGACAGTGAAATAGAGAGCAATTCTTAAATAATTCATTCAGGGCTTGTGATGCAACCTGGATTTACCACATCTACACCCACAGCTGAGTGAGACATAAGGTTGGGCACTTCGGGCTGATAGCATTGGTGAGGTTCGATGAGCAAATGCAGACCCTTTGAAGTCATACAGCATGGTACCCATTCCATGGGTCCCAACTCTCCAAGTTTAAGGGATTCTTCCTTCAGCTAAAACATGCATGGGAAACCCACAGTATGGTGCACCGTGTGACTGGCAAACGTTTTCAAATGCATCTCAGTTTTCGTCCCCTTTTACTCGGGTTCACCATTCCAGACCCTTTACGAACACTCTCCCCACTTGGAGAGTCAGTGCCTTTAACCTCCTGTTGGGCACAGTTTGCAATTTCTGCGCAAGATGAAAAGGAATAGGGAGAACCAATGAGAGACTAGCTCTAGGTGTCTGCACGGACAAATTTAATGCTCATTTCCCACCAGGAAGAGGAATTAACCAAAGGCTCAGCATGCCGTGCCGTAACCAGATTAGGGCCTGAAGCAATCCTGTGGGTTTGCGGCCAGCTCACAAGATAGCGAGTTGAAGAAAGGAGCTCAGGGGCACTGTAACTCACAAACCTGCAGAGTTATAAATGACAGCTATCGTTCAAAAATATATTAAAGGAAGGCTGCGAAGACGACTTGTAAGCGGGACAGATTTGCAGGAAAACGATTTCAGGGGGTAGACGGGAATTGCATTTAAAGCATAGGAAAAGAGGCAGAACGTCGACAATGATGCTCTTGGCCAAAAAGGGCATATGCGTTTTTTCCTGAATATATTCAGGAAAAAACGCATACGCCCTTTTTGGCCAAACAAGCAAGCATGTTAAAGAAATCTGCACTACAATGAAGTCTCACTGCCCCCCGGTCAAAAGGGCCATCTGAAAAAAGTGTAAAATCCAGAAAGGCAGCACAGGACATGGAGAACAGGGAGCCTTGTTATGCTGATGGGTGGGATGTTAATTGCCAACAGCCACTCTGGAGAAGTGTATGGTGTTTCCCGGAACAGCGAAAAAACAAAGCTACGGAGCCTACGGCACTTCCACTTATGGTCCTATAGCTTAGGGAAATTAAAATCAAAAACACACAGCCACCCCAAAGTGTCGGACGGCTCTGTTTACAAGAACCTCGTCTACGGTACAAGTTAAATATCCCAGAATGTGAAAAATGGATAAAGAAGTTGTGGTACGTACGTACAATGGAATATCACTCAGCAATGAAATCTATGTCATCAGGCCCGTCGCGGCATAATGAGTGGATTCAGGTACGATGATTCTAAGTGAAATAAGTCACACAGAAAATGAAACATCATAAGATATCACTACTACACGGAATGTAAACTTGGCTACACATGAACTGAATTACAAAACAGAACAGGGTCTCAAATTTAGAAAACCAACTTATGCTTGCTTAAGGGGAAAGGTGAGTTGGGGTGCTGCATAAAACCAGAGATAGAAATTAGCACAGATGCCTTTCCATAAGCCAAATATGTAATAGTCAAGACCTACCCCTTGCTCAACGAAATGGACTAAACACCCCATATTCAACGCCTAGGAATACACCTTACTAGTAAGAATCTTCAAACCCATGGATTTATATGTCTCCGTAAGAGAATGAAGCGTGTGTACAGCGGCATGAATGCAGCAGAGAAAATCCGATAAATCCCATTATCAAAATGAATTACACAAACAAAACCCAAGGACAGTGAAATAGAGAGCAATTCTTAAATAATTCATTCAGGGCTTGTGATGCAACCTGGATTTACCACATCTACACCCAGAGCTGAGTGAGACATAAGGTTGGGCACTTCGGGCTGATAACATTGGTGAGGTTCGATGAGCAAATGCAGACCCTTTGAAGTCATACAGCATGGTACCCATTCCATGGGTCCCAACTCTCCAAGTTTAAGGGATTCTTCCTTCAGCTAAAACATGCATGGGAAACACACAGTATGGTGCACCGTGTGACTGGCAAACGTTTTCAAATGCATCTCAGTTTTCGTCCCCTTTTACTCGGGTTCACCATTCCAGACCCTTTACGAACACTCTCCCCACTTGGAGAGTCAGTGCCTTTAACCTCCTGTTGGGCACAGTTTGCAATTTCTGCGCAAGATGAAAAGGAATAGGGAGAACGAATGACAGACTAGCTCTAGGTGTCTGCACGGGCAAATTTAACGCTCATTTCCCACCAGGAAGAGGAATTAACCAAAGGCTCAGCATGCCGTGCCGGAACCAGATTAGGGCCTGAAGCAATCCTGTGGGTTTGCCACCAGCTCACAAGATAGCGAGTTGAAGAAAGGAGCTCAGGGGCACTGTAACTCACAAACCTGCAGAGTTATAAATGACAGCTATCGTCCAAAAATATATTGAAGGAAGGCTGCGAAGACGACTTGTAAGTGGGGCAGAATTGCAGGAAAACGATTTCAGGGGGTAGACGGGAATTGCATTTAAAGCATAGGAAAAGAGGCAGAACGTCGACAATGATGCTCTTGGCCAAAAAGGGCGTATGCGTTTTTTCCTGAATATATTCAGGAAAAAACGCATACACCCTTTTTGGCCAACCAAGCAAGCACGTTAAAGAAATCAGCACTACAATGAAGTCTCACTGCCCCCCGGTCAAAAGGGCCATCTGAAAAAAGTGTAAAATCCAGAAAGGCAGCACAGGCCATGGAGAACAGGGAGCTTTGTTATTCTGATGGGCGGGATGTAAATTGCCAACAGCCACTCTGGAGAAGTGTATGGTGTTTCCCGGAACACCGAAAAAACAAAGCTACGGAGCCTACGGCACTTCCACTTATGGTCCTATAGCTTAGGGAAATTAAAATCAAAAACACACAGCCACCCCAAAGTGTCGGACGGCTCTGTTTACAAGAACCTCGTCTACGGTACAAGTTAAATATCCCAGAATGTGAAAAATGGATAAAGAAGTTGTGGTACGTACGTACAATGGAATATCACTCAGCAATGAAATCTATGTCATCAGGCCCGTCGCGGCATAATGAGTGGATTCAGGTACGATGATTCTAAGTGAAATAAGTCACACAGAAAATGAAACATCATAAGATATCACTAATACACGGAATGTAAACTTGGCTACACATGAACTGAATTACAAAACAGAACAGGGTCTCAAATTTAGAAAACCAACTTATGCTTGCTTAAGGGGAAAGGTGAGTTGGGGTGCTGCATAAAACCAGAGATATAAATTAGCACAGATACCTTTCCATAAGCCAAATATGTAATAGTCAAGACCTACCCCTTGCTCAACGAAATGGACTAAACACCCCATATTCAACGCCTAGGAATACACCTGACTAGTAAGAATCTTCAAACCCATGGATTTATATGTCTCCGTAAGAGAATGAAGCGTGTGCACAGCGGCATGAATGCAGCAGAGAAAATCCGATAAATCCCATTATCAAAATGAATTACACAAACAAAACCCAAGGACAGTGAAATAGAGAGCAATTCTTAAATAATTCATTCAGGGCTTGTGATGCAACCTGGATTTACCACATCAACACCCAGAGCTGAGTGAGACATAACGTTGGGCACTTCGGGCTGATAGCATTGGTGAGGTTCGATGAGCAAATGCAGACCCTTTGAAGTCATACAGCATGGTACCCATTCCATGGGTCCCAACTCTCCAAGTTTAAGGGATTCTGACTTCAGCTAAAAGATGCATGGGAAACCCACAGTATGGTGCACCGTGTGACTGGCAAACGTTTTCAAATGCATCTCAGTTTTCGTCCCCTTTTACTCGGGTTCACCATTCCAGACCCTTTACGAACACTCTCCCCACTTGGAGAGTCAGTGCCTTTAACCTCCTGTTGGGCACAGTTTGCAATTTCTGCGCAAGATGAAAAGGAATAGGGAGAACGAATGACAGACTAGCTCTAGGTGTCTGCACGGGCAAATTTAACGCTCATTTCCCACCAGGAAGAGGAATTAACCAAAGGCTCAGCATGCCGTGCCGGAACCAGATTAGGGCCTGAAGCAATCCTGTGGGTTTGCGGCCAGCTCACAAGATAGCGAGTTGAAGAAAGGAGCTCAGGGGCACTGTAACTCACAAACCTGCAGAGTTATAAATGACAGCTATCGTCCAAAAATATATTGAAGGAAGGCTGCGTAGATGATTTGTAAGTGGGGCAGAATTGCAGGAAAACGATTTCAGGGGGTACACGGGAATTGCATTTAAAGCATAGGAAAAGAGGCAGAATGTCGACAATGATGCTCTTGGCCAAAAAGGTCGTATGCGTTTTATCCTGAATATATTCAGGAAAAAACGCATACCCCCTTTTTGGCCAACCAAGCAAGCATGTTAAAGAAATCTGCACTACAATGAAGTCTCACTGCCCCCCGGTCAAAAGGGCCATCTGAAAAAAGTGTAAAATCCAGAAAGGCAGCACAGGCCATGGAGAACAGGGAGCCTTGTTATGCTGATGGGCGGGATGTAAATTGCCAACAGCCACTCTGGAGAAGTGTATGGTGTTTCCCAGAACACCGAAAAAACAAAGCTACGGAGCCTACGGCACTTCCACTTATGGTCCTATAGCTTAGGGAAATTAAAATCAAAAACACACAGCCACCCCAAAGTGTCGGACGGCTCTGTTTACAAGAACCTCGTCTACGGTACAAGTTAAATATCCCAGAATGTGAAAAATGGATAAAGAAGTTGTGGTACGTACGTACAATGGAATATCACTCAGCAATGAAATCTATGTCATCAGGCCCGTCGCGGCATAATGAGTGGATTCAGGTACGATGATTCTAAGTGAAATAAGTCACACAGTAAATGAAACATCATAAGATATCACTAATACACGGAATGTAAACTTGGCTACACATGAACTGAATTACAAAACAGAACAGGGTCTCAAATTTAGAAAACCAACTTATGCTTGCTTAAGGGGAAAGGTGAGTTGGGGTGCTGCATAAAACCAGAGATAGAAATTAGCACAGATACCTTTCCATAAGCCAAATATGTAATAGTCAAGACCTACCCCTTGCTCAACGAAATGGACTAAACACCCCATATTCAACGCCTAGGAATACACCTGACTAGTAAGAATCTTCAAACCCATGGATTTATATGTCTCCGTAAGAGAATGAAGCGTGTGTACAGCGGCATGAATGCAGCAGAGAAAATCCGATAAATCCCATTATCAAAATGAATTACACAAACAAAACCCAAGGACAGTGAAATAGAGAGCAATTCTTAAATAATTCATTCAGGGCTTGTGATGCAACCTGGATTTACCACATCTACACCCACAGCTGAGTGAGACATAAGGTTGGGCACTTCGGGCTGATAGCATTGGTGAGGTTCGATGAGCAAATGCAGACCCTTTGAAGTCATACAGCATGGTACCCATTCCATGGGTCCCAACTCTCCAAGTTTAAGGGATTCTTCCTTCAGCTAAAACATGCATGGGAAACCCACAGTATGGTGCACCGTGTGACTGGCAAACGTTTTCAAATGCATCTCAGTTTTCGTCCCCTTTTACTCGGGTTCACCATTCCAGACCCTTTACGAACACTCTCCCCACTTGGAGAGTCAGTGCCTTTAACCTCCTGTTGGGCACAGTTTGCAATTTCTGCGCAAGATGAAAAGGAATAGGGAGAACCAATGAGAGACTAGCTCTAGGTGTCTGCACGGACAAATTTAATGCTCATTTCCCACCAGGAAGAGGAATTAACCAAAGGCTCAGCATGCCGTGCCGTAACCAGATTAGGGCCTGAAGCAATCCTGTGGGTTTGCGGCCAGCTCACAAGATAGCGAGTTGAAGAAAGGAGCTCAGGGGCACTGTAACTCACAAACCTGCAGAGTTATAAATGACAGCTATCGTTCAAAAATATATTAAAGGAAGGCTGCGAAGACGACTTGTAAGCGGGACAGATTTGCAGGAAAACGATTTCAGGGGGTAGACGGGAATTGCATTTAAAGCATAGGAAAAGAGGCAGAACGTCGACAATGATGCTCTTGGCCAAAAAGGGCATATGCGTTTTTTCCTGAATATATTCATGAAAAAACGCATACGCCCTTTTTGGCCAAACAAGCAAGCATGTTAAAGAAATCTGCACTACAATGAAGTCTCACTGCCCCCCGGTCAAAAGGGCCATCTGAAAAAAGTGTAAAATCCAGAAAGGCAGCACAGGCCATGGAGAACAGGGAGCCTTGTTATGCTGATGGGCGGGATGTAAATTGCCAACAGCCACTCTGGAGAAGTGTATGGTGTTTCCCGGAACACCGAAAAAACAAAGCTACGGAGCCTACGGCACTTCCACTTATGGTCCTATAGCTTAGGGAAATTAAAATCAAAAACACACAGCCACCCCAAAGTGTCGGACGGCTCTGTTTACAAGAACCTCGTCTACGGTACAAGTTAAATATCCCAGAATGTGAAAAATGGATAAAGAAGTTGTGGTACGTACGTACAATGGAATATCACTCAGCAATGAAATCTATGTCATCAGGCCCGTCGCGGCATAATGAGTGGATTCAGGTACGATGATTCTAAGTGAAATAAGTCACACAGAAAATGAAACATCATAAGATATCACTACTACACGGAATGTAAACTTGGCTACACATGAACTGAATTACAAAACAGAACAGGGTCTCAAATTTAGAAAACCAACTTATGCTTGCTTAAGGGGAAAGGTGAGTTGGGGTGCTGCATAAAACCAGAGATATAAATTAGCACAGATACCTTTCCATAAGCCAAATATGTAATAGTCAAGACCTACCCCTTGCTCAACGAAATGGACTAAACACCCCATATTCAACGCCTAGGAATACACCTGACTAGTAAGAATCTTCAAACCCATGGATTTATATGTCTCCGTAAGAGAATGAAGCGTGTGCACAGCGGCATGAATGCAGCAGAGAAAATCCGATAAATCCCATTATCAAAATGAATTACACAAACAAAACCCAAGGACAGTGAAATAGAGAGCAATTCTTAAATAATTCATTCAGGGCTTGTGATGCAACCTGGATTTACCACATCAACACCCAGAGCTGAGTGAGACATAACGTTGGGCACTTCGGGCTGATAGCATTGGTGAGGTTCGATGAGCAAATGCAGACCCTTTGAAGTCATACAGCATGGTACCCATTCCATGGGTCCCAACTCTCCAAGTTTAAGGGATTCTTCCTTCAGCTAAAAGATGCATGGGAAACCCACAGTATGGTGCACCGTGTGACTGGCAAACGTTTTCAAATGCATCTCAGTTTTCGTCCCCTTTTACTCGGGTTCACCATTCCAGACCCTTTACGAACACTCTCCCCACTTGGAGAGTCAGTGCCTTTAACCTCCTGTTGGGCACAGTTTGCAATTTCTGCGCAAGATGAAAAGGAATAGGGAGAACGAATGACAGACTAGCTCTAGGTGTCTGCACGGGCAAATTTAACGCTCATTTCCCACCAGGAAGAGGAATTAACCAAAGGCTCAGCATGCCGTGCCGGAACCAGATTAGGGCCTGAAGCAATCCTGTGGGTTTGCGGCCAGCTCACAAGATAGCGAGTTGAAGAAAGGAGCTCAGGGGCACTGTAACTCACAAACCTGCAGAGTTATAAATGACAGCTATCGTCCAAAAATATATTGAAGGAAGGCTGCGTAGATGATTTGTAAGTGGGGCAGAATTGCAGGAAAACGATTTCAGGGGGTACACGGGAATTGCATTTAAAGCATAGGAAAAGAGGCAGAACGTCGACAATGATGCTCTTGGCCAAAAAGGTCGTATGCGTTTTTTCCTGAATATATTCAGGAAAAAACGCATACCCCCTTTTTGGCCAACCAAGCAAGCATGTTAAAGAAATCTGCACTACAATGAAGTCTCACTGCCCCCCGGTCAAAAGGGCCATCTGAAAAAAGTGTAAAATCCAGAAAGGCAGCACAGGCCATGGAGAACAGGGAGCCTTGTTATGCTGATGGGCGGGATGTAAATTGCCAACAGCCACTCTGGAGAAGTGTATGGTGTTTCCCGGAACACCGAAAAAACAAAGCTACGGAGCCTACGGCACTTCCACTTATGGTCCTATAGCTTAGGGAAATTAAAATCAAAAACACACAGCCACCCCAAAGTGTCGGACGGCTCTGTTTACAAGAACCTCGTCTACGGTACAAGTTAAATATCCCAGAATGTGAAAAATGGATAAAGAAGTTGTGGTACGTACGTACAATGGAATATCACTCAGCAATGAAATCTATGTCATCAGGCCCGTCGCGGCATAATGAGTGGATTCAGGTACGATGATTCTAAGTGAAATAAGTCACACAGAAAATGAAACATCATAAGATATCACTAATACACGGAATGTAAACTTGGCTACACATGAACTGAATTACAAAACAGAACAGGGTCTCAAATTTAGAAAACCAACTTATGCTTGCTTAAGGGGAAAGGTGAGTTGGGGTGCTGCATAAAACCAGAGATAGAAATTAGCACAGATACCTTTCCATAAGCCAAATATGTAATAGTCAAGACCTACCCCTTGCTCAACGAAATGGACTAAACACCCCATATTCAACGCCTAGGAATACACATGACTAGTAAGAATCTTCAAACCCATGGATTTATATGTCTCCGTAAGAGAATGAAGCGTGTGTACAGCAGCATGAATGCAGCAGAGAAAATCCTATAAATCCCATTATCAAAATGAATTACACAAACAAAACCCAAGGACAGTGAAATAGAGAGCAATTCTTAAATAATTCATTCAGGGCTTGTGATGCAACCTGGATTTACCACATCTACACCCAGAGCTGAGTGAGATATAAGGTTGGGCACTTCGGGCTGATAGCATTGGTGAGGTTTGATGAGCAAATGCAGACCCTTTGAAGTCATACAGCATGGTACCCATTCCATGGGTCCCAACTCTCCAAGTTTAAGGGATTCTTCCTTCAGCTAAAACATGCATGGGAAACCCACAGTATGGTGCACCGTGTGACTGGCAAACGTTTTCAAATGCATCTCAATTTTCGTCCCCTTTTACTCGGGTTCACCATTCCAGACCCT
Organism: Delphinapterus leucas; assembly: GCF_059928025.1. Lineage (NCBI taxonomy): Eukaryota > Metazoa > Chordata > Mammalia > Artiodactyla > Monodontidae > Delphinapterus > Delphinapterus leucas. Next base: position 415,014 of record NW_028322235.1, read on the forward strand.
TTACGAACACTCTCCCCACTTGGAGAGTCAGTGCCTTTAACCTCCTCTTGGGCACAGTTTGCAATTTCTGCGCAAGATGAAAAGGAATAGGGAGAACGAATGAGAGACTAGCTCTAGGTGTCTTCACGGGCAAATTTAACGCTCATTTCCCACCAGGAAGAGGAATTAACCAAAGGCTCAGCATGCCGTGCCGGAACCAGATTAGGGCCTGAAGCAATCCTGTGGGTTTGCGGCCAGCTCACAAGATAGCGAGTTGAAGAAAGGAGCTCAGGGGCACTGTAACTCACAAACCTGCAGAGTTATAAATGACAGCTATCGTCCAAAAATATATTAAAGGAAGGCTGCGAAAACGACTTGTAAGCGGGACAGATTTGCAGGAAAACGATTTCAGGGGGTAGACGGGAATTGCATTTAAAGCATAGGAAAAGAGGCAGAACGTCGACAATGATGCTCTTGGCCAAAAAGGGCGTATGCGTTTTTTCCTGAATATATTCAGGAAAAAACGCATACGCCCTTTTTGGCCAAGCAAGCAAGCATGTTAAAGAAATCTGCACTACAATGAAGTCTCACTGCCCCCCGGTCAAAAGGGCCATCTGAAAAAAGTGTAAAATCCAGAAAGGCAGCACAGGACATGGAGAACAGGGAGCCTTGTTATGCTGATGGGTGGGATGTTAATTGCCAACAGCCACTCTGGAGAAGTGTATGGTGTTTCCCGGAACACCGAAAAAACAAAGCTACGGAGCCTACGGCACTTCCACTTATGGTCCTATAGCTTAGGGAAATTAAAATCAAAAACACACAGCCACCCCAAAGTGTCGGACGGCTCTGTTTACAAGAACCTCGTCTACGGTACAAGTTAAATATCCCAGAATGTGAAAAATGGATAAAGAAGTTGTGGTACGTACGTACAATGGAATATCACTCAGCAATGAAATCTATGTCATCAGGCCCGTCGCGGCATAATGAGTGGATTCAGGTACGATGATTCTAAGTGAAATAAGTCACACAGAAAATGAAACATCATAAGATATCACTAATACACGGAATGTAAACTTGGCTACACATGAACTGAATTACAAAACAGAACAGGGTCTCAAATTTAGAAAACCAACTTATGCTTGCTTAAGGGGAAAGGTGAGTTGGGGTGCTGCATAAAACCAGAGATAGAAATTAGCACAGATGCCTTTCCATAAGCCAAATATGTAATAGTCAAGACCTACCCCTTGCTCAACGAAATGGACTAAACACCCCATATTCAACGCCTAGGAATACACCTTACTAGTAAGAATCTTCAAACCCATGGATTTATATGTCTCCGTAAGAGAATGAAGCGTGTGTACAGCGGCATGAATGCAGCAGAGAAAATCCGATAAATCCCATTATCAAAATGAATTACACAAACAAAACCCAAGGACAGTGAAATAGAGAGCAATTCTTAAATAATTCATTCAGGGCTTGTGATGCAACCTGGATTTACCACATCTACACCCACAGCTGAGTGAGACATAAGGTTGGGCACTTCGGGCTGATAACATTGGTGAGGTTCGATGAGCAAATGCAGACCCTTTGAAGTCATACAGCATGGTACCCATTCCATGGGTCCCAACTCTCCAAGTTTAAGGGATTCTTCCTTCAGCTAAAACATGCATGGGAAACACACAGTATGGTGCACCGTGTGACTGGCAAACGTTTTCAAATGCATCTCAGTTTTCGTCCCCTTTTACTCGGGTTCACCATTCCAGACCCTTTACGAACACTCTCCCCACTTGGAGAGTCAGTGCCTTTAACCTCCTGTTGGGCACAGTTTGCAATTTCTGCGCAAGATGAAAAGGAATAGGGAGAACGAATGACAGACTAGCTCTAGGTGTCTGCACGGGCAAATTTAACGCTCATTTCCCACCAGGAAGAGGAATTAACCAAAGGCTCAGCATGCCGTGCCGGAACCAGATTAGGGCCTGAAGCAATCCTGTGGGTTTGCCACCAGCTCACAAGATAGCGAGTTGAAGAAAGGAGCTCAGGGGCACTGTAACTCACAAACCTGCAGAGTTATAAATGACAGCTATCGTCCAAAAATATATTGAAGGAAGGCTGCGAAGACGACTTGTAAGTGGGGCAGAATTGCAGGAAAACGATTTCAGGGGGTAGACGGGAATTGCATTTAAAGCATAGGAAAAGAGGCAGAACGTCGACAATGATGCTCTTGGCCAAAAAGGGCGTATGAGTTTTTTCCTGAATATATTCAGGAAAAAACGCATACACCCTTTTTGGCCAACCAAGCAAGCACGTTAAAGAAATCAGCACTACAATGAAGTCTCACTGCCCCCCGGTCAAAAGGGCCATCTGAAAAAAGTGTAAAATCCAGAAAGGCAGCACAGGCCATGGAGAACAGGGAGCTTTGTTATTCTGATGGGCGGGATGTAAATTGCCAACAGCCACTCTGGAGAAGTGTATGGTGTTTCCCGGAACACCGAAAAAACAAAGCTACGGAGCCTACGGCACTTCCACTTATGGTCCTATAGCTTAGGGAAATTAAAATCAAAAACACACAGCCACCCCAAAGTGTCGGACGGCTCTGTTTACAAGAACCTCGTCTACGGTACAAGTTAAATATCCCAGAATGTGAAAAATGGATAAAGAAGTTGTGGTACGTACGTACAATGGAATATCACTCAGCAATGAAATCTATGTCATCAGGCCCGTCGCGGCATAATGAGTGGATTCAGGTACGATGATTCTAAGTGAAATAAGTCACACAGAAAATGAAACATCATAAGATATCACTACTACACGGAATGTAAACTTGGCTACACATGAACTGAATTACAAAACAGAACAGGGTCTCAAATTTAGAAAACCAACTTATGCTTGCTTAAGGGGAAAGGTGAGTTGGGGTGCTGCATAAAACCAGAGATATAAATTAGCACAGATACCTTTCCATAAGCCAAATATGTAATAGTCAAGACCTACCCCTTGCTCAACGAAATGGACTAAACACCCCATATTCAACGCCTAGGAATACACCTGACTAGTAAGAATCTTCAAACCCATGGATTTATATGTCTCCGTAAGAGAATGAAGCGTGTGCACAGCGGCATGAATGCAGCAGAGAAAATCCGATAAATCCCATTATCAAAATGAATTACACAAACAAAACCCAAGGACAGTGAAATAGAGAGCAATTCTTAAATAATTCATTCAGGGCTTGTGATGCAACCTGGATTTACCACATCAACACCCAGAGCTGAGTGAGACATAACGTTGGGCACTTCGGGCTGATAGCATTGGTGAGGTTCGATGAGCAAATGCAGACCCTTTGAAGTCATACAGCATGGTACCCATTCCATGGGTCCCAACTCTCCAAGTTTAAGGGATTCTTCCTTCAGCTAAAAGATGCATGGGAAACCCACAGTATGGTGCACCGTGTGACTGGCAAACGTTTTCAAATGCATCTCAGTTTTCGTCCCCTTTTACTCGGGTTCACCATTCCAGACCCTTTACGAACACTCTCCCCACTTGGAGAGTCAGTGCCTTTAACCTCCTGTTGGGCACAGTTTGCAATTTCTGCGCAAGATGAAAAGGAATAGGGAGAACGAATGACAGACTAGCTCTAGGTGTCTGCACGGGCAAATTTAACGCTCATTTCCCACCAGGAAGAGGAATTAACCAAAGGCTCAGCATGCCGTGCCGGAACCAGATTAGGGCCTGAAGCAATCCTGTGGGTTTGCGGCCAGCTCACAAGATAGCGAGTTGAAGAAAGGAGCTCAGGGGCACTGTAACTCACAAACCTGCAGAGTTATAAATGACAGCTATCGTCCAAAAATATATTGAAGGAAGGCTGCGTAGATGATTTGTAAGTGGGGCAGAATTGCAGGAAAACGATTTCAGGGGGTACACGGGAATTGCATTTAAAGCATAGGAAAAGAGGCAGAACGTCGACAATGATGCTCTTGGCCAAAAAGGTCGTATGCGTTTTTTCCTGAATATATTCAGGAAAAAACGCATACCCCCTTTTTGGCCAACCAAGCAAGCATGTTAAAGAAATCTGCACTACAATGAAGTCTCACTGCCCCCCGGTCAAAAGGGCCATCTGAAAAAAGTGTAAAATCCAGAAAGGCAGCACAGGCCATGGAGAACAGGGAGCCTTGTTATGCTGATGGGCGGGATGTAAATTGCCAACAGCCATTCTGGAGAAGTGTATGGTGTTTCCCGGAACACCGAAAAAACAAAGCTACGGAGCCTACGGCACTTCCACTTATGGTCCTATAGCTTAGGGAAATTAAAATCAAAAACACACAGCCACCCCAAAGTGTCGGACGGCTCTGTTTACAAGAACCTCGTCTACGGTACAAGTTAAATATCCCAGAATGTGAAAAATGGATAAAGAAGTTGTGGTACGTACGTACAATGGAATATCACTCAGCAATGAAATCTATGTCATCAGGCCCGTCGCGGCATAATGAGTGGATTCAGGTACGATATTCTAAGTGAAATAAGTCACACAGAAAATGAAACATCATAAGATATCACTACTACACGGAATGTAAACTTGGCTACACATGAACTGAATTACAAAACAGAACAGGGTCTCAAATTTAGAAAACCAACTTATGCTTGCTTAAGGGGAAAGGTGAGTTGGGGTGCTGCATAAAACCAGAGATAGAAATTAGCACAGATACCTTTCCATAAGCTAAATATGTAATAGTCAAGACCTACCCCTTGCTCAACGAAATGGACTAAACACCCCATATTCAACGCCTAGGAATACACCTGACTAGTAAGAATCTTCAAACCCATGGATTTATATGTCTCCGTAAGAGAATGAAGCGTGTGTACAGCGGCATGAATGCATCAGAAAAAATCCGATAAATCCCATTATCAAAATGAATTACACAAACAAAACCCAAGGACAGTGAAATAGAGAGCAATTCTTAAATAATTCATTCAGGGCTTGTGATGCAACCTGGATTTACCACATCTACACCCAGAGCTGAGTGAGACATAAGGTTGGGCACTTCGGGCTGATAGCATTGGTGAGGTTCGATGAGCAAATGCAGACCCTTTGAAGTCATACGGCATGGTACCCATTCCATGGGTCCCAAATCTCCAAGTTTAAGGGATTCTTCCTTCAGCTAAAACATGCATGGGAAACCCACAGTATGGTGCACCGTGTGACTGGCAAACGTTTTCAAATGCATCTCAGTTTTCGTCCCCTTTTACTCGGGTTCACCATTCCAGACCCTTTACGAACACTCTCCCCACTTGGAGAGTCAGTGCCTTTAACCTCCTGTTGGGCACAGTTTGCAATTTCTGCGCAAGATGAAAAGGAATAGGGAGAACGAATGACAGACTAGCTCTAGGTGTCTGCACGGGCAAATTTAACGCTCATTTCCCACCAGGAAGAGGAATTCACCAAAGGCTCAGCATGCCGTGCCGGAACCAGATTAGGGCCTGAAGCAATCCTGTGGGTTTGCGGCCAGCTCACAAGATAGCGAGTTGAAGAAAGGAGCTCAGGGGCACTGTAACTCACAAACCTGCAGAGTTATAAATGACAGCTATCGTTCAAAAATATATTAAAGGAAGGCTGCGAAGACGACTTGTAAGCGGGACAGATTTGCAGGAAAACGATTTCAGGGGGTAGACGGGAATTGCATTTAAAGCATAGGAAAAGAGGCAGAACGTCGACAATGATGCTCTTGGCCAAAAAGGGCATATGCGTTTTTTCCTGAATATATTCAGGAAAAAACGCATACGCCCTTTTTGGCCAAACAAGCAAGCATGTTAAAGAAATCTGCACTACAATGAAGTCTCACTGCCCCCCGGTCAAAAGGGCCATCTGAAAAAAGTGTAAAATCCAGAAAGGCAGCACAGGCCATGGAGAACAGGGAGCCTTGTTATGCTGATGGGCGGGATGTAAATTGCCAACAGCCACTCTGGAGAAGTGTATGGTGTTTCCCGGAACACCGAAAAAACAAAGCTACGGAGCCTACGGCACTTCCACTTATGGTCCTATAGCTTAGGGAAATTAAAATCAAAAACACACAGCCACCCCAAAGTGTCGGACGGCTCTGTTTACAAGAACCTCGTCTACGGTACAAGTTAAATATCCCAGAATGTGAAAAATGGATAAAGAATTTGTGGTACGTACGTACAATGGAATATCACTCAGCAATGAAATCTATGTCATCAGGCCCGTCGCGGCATAATGAGTGGATTCAGGTACGATGATTCTAAGTGAAATAAGTCACACAGAAAATGAAACATCATAAGATATCACTACTACACGGAATGTAAACTTGGCTACACATGAACTGAATTACAAAACAGAACAGGGTCTCAAATTTAGAAAACCAACTTATGCTTGCTTAAGGGGAAAGGTGAGTTGGGGTGCTGCATAAAACCAGAGATATAAATTAGCACAGATACCTTTCCATAAGCCAAATATGTAATAGTCAAGACCTACCCCTTGCTCAACGAAATGGACTAAACACCCCATATTCAACGCCTAGGAATACACCTGACTAGTAAGAATCTTCAAACCCATGGATTTATATGTCTCCGTAAGAGAATGAAGCGTGTGCACAGCGGCATGAATGCAGCAGAGAAAATCCGATAAATCCCATTATCAAAATGAATTACACAAACAAAACCCAAGGACAGTGAAATAGAGAGCAATTCTTAAATAATTCATTCAGGGCTTGTGATGCAACCTGGATTTACCACATCAACACCCAGAGCTGAGTGAGACATAACGTTGGGCACTTCGGGCTGATAGCATTGGTGAGGTTCGATGAGCAAATGCAGACCCTTTGAAGTCATACAGCATGGTACCCATTCCATGGGTCCCAACTCTCCAAGTTTAAGGGATTCTTCCTTCAGCTAAAAGATGCATGGGAAACCCACAGTATGGTGCACCGTGTGACTGGCAAACGTTTTCAAATGCATCTCAGTTTTCGTCCCCTTTTACTCGGGTTCACCATTCCAGACCCTTTACGAACACTCTCCCCACTTGGAGAGTCAGTGCCTTTAACCTCCTGTTGGGCACAGTTTGCAATTTCTGCGCAAGATGAAAAGGAATAGGGAGAACGAATGACAGACTAGCTCTAGGTGTCTGCACGGGCAAATTTAACGCTCATTTCCCACCAGGAAGAGGAATTAACCAAAGGCTCAGCATGCCGTGCCGGAACCAGATTAGGGCCTGAAGCAATCCTGTGGGTTTGCGGCCAGCTCACAAGATAGCGAGTTGAAGAAAGGAGCTCAGGGGCACTGTAACTCACAAACCTGCAGAGTTATAAATGACAGCTATCGTCCAAAAATATATTGAAGGAAGGCTGCGTAGATGATTTGTAAGTGGGGCAGAATTGCAGGAAAACGATTTCAGGGGGTACACGGGAATTGCATTTAAAGCATAGGAAAAGAGGCAGAACGTCGACAATGATGCTCTTGGCCAAAAAGGTCGTATGCGTTTTTTCCTGAATATATTCAGGAAAAAACGCATACCCCCTTTTTGGCCAACCAAGCAAGCATGTTAAAGAAATCTGCACTACAATGAAGTCTCACTGCCCCCCGGTCAAAAGGGCCATCTGAAAAAAGTGTAAAATCCAGAAAGGCAGCACAGGCCATGGAGAACAGGGAGCCTTGTTATGCTGATGGGCGGGATGTAAATTGCCAACAGCCACTCTGGAGAAGTGTATGGTGTTTCCCGGAACACCGAAAAAACAAAGCTACGGAGCCTACGGCACTTCCACTTATGGTCCTATAGCTTAGGGAAATTAAAATCAAAAACACACAGCCACCCCAAAGTGTCGGACGGCTCTGTTTACAAGAACCTCGTCTACGGTACAAGTTAAATATCCCAGAATGTGAAAAATGGATAAAGAAGTTGTGGTACGTACGTACAATGGAATATCACTCAGCAATGAAATCTATGTCATCAGGCCCGTCGCGGCATAATGAGTGGATTCAGGTACGATGATTCTAAGTGAAATAAGTCACACAGAAAATGAAACATCATAAGATATCACTACTACACGGAATGTAAACTTGGCTACACATGAACTGAATTACAAAACAGAACAGGGTCTCAAATTTAGAAAACCAACTTATGCTTGCTTAAGGGGAAAGGTGAGTTGGGGTGCTGCATAAAACCAGAGATAGAAATTAGCACAGATACCTTTCCATAAGCTAAATATGTAATAGTCAAGACCTACCCCTTGCTCAACGAAATGGACTAAACACCCCATATTCAACGCCTAGGAATACACCTGACTAGTAAGAATCTTCAAACCCATGGATTTATATGTCTCCGTAAGAGAATGAAGCGTGTGTACAGCGGCATGAATGCATCAGAAAAAATCCGATAAATCCCATTATCAAAATGAATTACACAAACAAAACCCAAGGACAGTGAAATAGAGAGCAATTCTTAAATAATTCATTCAGGGCTTGTGATGCAACCTGGATTTACCACATCTACACCCAGAGCTGAGTGAGACATAAGGTTGGGCACTTCGGGCTGATAGCATTGGTGAGGTTCGATGAGCAAATGCAGACCCTTTGAAGTCATACAGCATGGTACCCATTCCATGGGTCCCAAATCTCCAAGTTTAAGGGATTCTGACTTCAGCTAAAAGATGCATGGGAAACACACAGTATGGTGCACCGTGTGACTGGCAAACGTTTTCAAATGCATCTCAGTTTTCGTCCCCTTTTACTCGGGTTCACCATTCCAGACCCTTTACGAACACTCTCCCCACTTGGAGAGTCAGTGCCTTTAACCTCCTGTTGGGCACAGTTTGCAATTTCTGCGCAAAATGAAAAGGAATAGGGAGAACGAATGACAGACTAGCTCTAGGTGTCTGCACGGGCAAATTTAACGCTCATTTCCCACCAGGAAGAGGAATTAACCAAAGGCTCAGCATGCCGTGCCGGAACCAGATTAGGGCCTGAAGCAATCCTGTGGGTTTGCGGCCAGCTCACAAGATAGCGAGTTGAAGAAAGGAGCTCAGGGGCACTGTAACTCACAAACCTGCAGAGTTATAAATGACAGCTATCGTTCAAAAATATATTAAAGGAAGGCTGCGAAGACGACTTGTAAGCGGGACAGATTTGCAGGAAAACGATTTCAGGGGGTAGACGGGAATTGCATTTAAAGCATAGGAAAAGAGGCAGAACGTCGACAATGATGCTCTTGGCCAAAAAGGGCATATGCGTTTTTTCCTGAATATATTCAGGAAAAAACGCATACGCCCTTTTTGGCCAAACAAGCAAGCATGTTAAAGAAATCTGCACTACAATGAAGTCTCACTGCCCCCCGGTCAAAAGGGCCATCTGAAAAAAGTGTAAAATCCAGAAAGGCAGCACAGGCCATGGAGAACAGGGAGCCTTGTTATGCTGATGGGCGGGATGTAAATTGCCAACAGCCACTCTGGAGAAGTGTATGGTGTTTCCCAGAACACCGAAAAAACAAAGCTACGGAGCCTACGGCACTTCCACTTATGGTCCTATAGCTTAGGGAAATTAAAATCAAAAACACACAGCCACCCCAAAGTGTCGGACGGCTCTGTTTACAAGAACCTCGTCTACGGTACAAGTTAAATATCCCAGAATGTGAAAAATGGATAAAGAAGTTGTGGTACGTACGTACAATGGAATATCACTCAGCAATGAAATCTATGTCATCAGGCCCGTCGCGGCATAATGAGTGGATTCAGGTACGATGATTCTAAGTGAAATAAGTCACACAGTAAATGAAACATCATAAGATATCACTAATACACGGAATGTAAACTTGGCTACACATGAACTGAATTACAAAACAGAACAGGGTCTCAAATTTAGAAAACCAACTTATGCTTGCTTAAGGGGAAAGGTGAGTTGGGGTGCTGCATAAAACCAGAGATAGAAATTAGCACAGATACCTTTCCATAAGCCAAATATGTAATAGTCAAGACCTACCCCTTGCTCAACGAAATGGACTAAACACCCCATATTCAACGCCTAGGAATACACCTGACTAGTAAGAATCTTCAAACCCATGGATTTATATGTCTCCGTAAGAGAATGAAGCGTGTGTACAGCGGCATGAATGCAGCAGAGAAAATCCGATAAATCCCATTATCAAAATGAATTACACAAACAAAACCCAAGGACAGTGAAATAGAGAGCAATTCTTAAATAATTCATTCAGGGCTTGTGATGCAACCTGGATTTACCACATCTACACCCAGAGCTGAGTGAGACATAAGGTTGGGCACTTCGGGCTGATAGCATTGGTGAGGTTCGATGAGCAAATGCAGACCCTTTGAAGTCATACAGCATGGTACCCATTCCATGGGTCCCAACTCTCCAAGTTTAAGGGATTCTTCCTTCAGCTAAAACATGCATGGGAAACCCACAGTATGGTGCACCGTGTGACTGGCAAACGTTTTCAAATGCATCTCAGTTTTCGTCCCCTTTTACTCGGGTTCACCATTCCAGACCCTTTACGAACACTCTCCCCACTTGGAGAGTCAGTGCCTTTAACCTCCTGTGGGGCACAGTTTGCAATTTCTGCGCAAGATGAAAAGGAATAGGGAGAACGAATGAGAGACTAGCTCTAGGTGTCTGCACGGGCAAATTTAACGCTAATTTCCCACCAGGAAGAGGAATTAACCAAAGGCTCAGCATGCCGTGCCGGAACCAGATTAGGGCCTGAGGCAATCCTGTGGGTTTGCGGCCAGCTCACAAGATAGCGAGTTGAAGAAAGGAGCTCAGGGACACTGTAACTCACAAACCTGCAGAGTTATAAATGACAGCTATCGTCCAAAAATATATTGAAGGAAGGCTGCGAAGAGGACTTGAAAGCGGGGCAGAATTGCAGGAAAACGATTTCAGGGGGTAGACTGGAATTGCATTTAAAGCATAGGAAAAGAGGCAGAACGTCGACAATGATGCTCTTGGCCAAAAAGGGCGTATGCGTTTTTTCCTGAATATATTCAGGAAAAAACGCATACGCCCTTTTTGGCCAACCAAGCAAGCATGTTAAAGAAATCTGCACTACAATGAAGTCTCACTGCCCCCCGGTCAAAAGGGCCATCTGAAAAAAGTGTAAAATCCAGAAAGGCAGCACAGGCCATGGAGAACAGGGAGCCTTGTTATGCTGATGGGCGGGATGTAAATTGCCAACAGCCACTCTGGAGAAGTGTATGGTGTTTCCCGGAACACCGAAAAAACAAAGCTACGGAGCCTACGGCACTTCCACTTATGGTCCTATAGCTTAGGGAAATTAAAATCAAAAACACACAGCCACCCCAAATTGTCGGACGGCTCTGTTTACAAGAACCTCGTCTACGGTACAAGTTAAATATCCCAGAATGTGAAAAATGGATAAAGAAGTTGTGGTACGTACGTACAATGGAATATCACTCAGCAATGAAATCTATGTCATCAGGCCCGTCGCGGCATAATGAGTGGATTCAGGTACGATGATTCTAAGTGAAATAAGTCACACAGAAAATGAAACATCATAAGATATCACTAATACACGGAATGTAAACTTGGCTAGACATGAACTGAATTACAAAACAGAACAGGGTCTCAAATTTAGAAAACCAACTTATGCTTGCTTAAGGGGAAAGGTGAGTTGGGGTGCTGCATAAAACCAGAGATAGAAATTAGCACAGATGCCTTTCCATAAGCCCAATATGTAATAGTCAAGACCTACCCCTTGCTCAACGAAATGGACTAAACACCCCATATTCAACGCCTAGGAATACACCTGACTAGTAAGAATCTTCAAACCCATGGATTTATATGTCTCCGTAAGAGAATGAAGCGTGTGTACAGCGGCATGAATGCAGCAGAGAAAATCCGATAAATCCCATTATCAAAATGAATTACACAAACAAAACCCAAGGACAGTGAAATAGAGAGCAATTCTTAAATAATTCATTCAGGGCTTGTGATGCAACCTGGATTTACCACATCTACACCCAGAGCTGAGTGAGACATAAGGTTGGGCACTTCGGGCTGATAGCATTGGTGAGGTTCGATGAGCAAATGCAGACCCTTTGAAGTCATACAGCATGGTACCCATTCCATGGGTCCCAACTCTCCAAGTTTAAGGGATTCTTCCTTCAGCTAAAACATGCATGGGAAACCCACAGTATGGTGCACCATGTGACTGGCAAACGTTTTCAAATGCATCTCAGTTTTCGTCCCCTTTTACTCGGGTTCACCATTCCAGACCCTTTACGAACACTCTCCCCACTTGGAGAGTCAGTGCCTTTAACCTCCTCTTGGGCACAGTTTGCAATTTCTGCGCAAGATGAAAAGGAATAGGGAGAACGAATGAGAGACTAGCTCTAGGTGTCTGCACGGGCAAATTTAACGCTCATTTCATCAGGAAGAGGAATTAACCAAAGGCTCAGCATGTCGTGCCGTAACCAGATTAGGGCCTGAAGCAATCCTGTGGGTTTGCCGCCAGCTCACAAGATAGCGAGTTGAAGAAATGAGCTCAGGGGCACTGTAACTCACAAACTTGCAGAGTTATAAATGACAGCTATCGTCCAAAAATATATTGAAGGAAGGCTGCGAAGACGACTTGTAAGTGGGGCAGAATTGCAGGAAAACGATTTCAGGGGGTAGGCGGGAATTGCATTTAAAGAATAGGAAAAGAGGCAGAATGTCGACAATGATGCTCTTGGCCAAAAAGGGCGTATGCGTTTTTTCCTGAATATATTCAGGAAAAAACGCATACGCCCTTTTTGGCCAACCAAGCAAGCATGTTAAAGAAATCTGCACTACAATGAAGTCTCACTGCCCCCCGGTCAAAAGGGCCATCTGAAAAAAGTGTAAAATCCAGAAAGGCAGCACAGGCCATGGAGAACAGGGAGCTTTGTTATGCTGATGGGCGGGATGTAAATTGCCAACAGCCATTCTGGAGAAGTGTATGGTGTTTCCCGGAACACCGAAAAAACAAAGCTACGGAGCCTACGGCACTTCCACTTATGGTCCTATAGCTTAGCGAAATTAAAATCAAAAACACACAGCCACCCCAAAGTGTCGGACGGCTCTGTTTACAAGAACCTCGTCTACGGTACAAGTTAAATATCCCAGAATGTGAAAAATGGATAAAGAAGTTGTGGTACGTACGTACAATGGAATATCACTCAGCAATGAAATCTATGTCATCAGGCCCGTCGCGGCATAATGAGTGGATTCAGGTACGATGATTCTAAGTGAAATAAGTCACACAGAAAATTAAACATCATAAGATATCACTAATACACGGAATGTAAACTTGGCTACACATGAACTGAATTACAAAACAGAACAGGGTCTCAAATTTAGAAAACCAACTTATGCTTGCTTAAGGGGAAAGGTGAGTTGGGGTGCTGCATAAAACCAGAGATAGAAATTAGCACAGATACCTTTCCATAAGCCAAATATGTAATAGTCAAGACCTACCCCTTGCTCAACGAAATGGACTAAACACCCCATATTCAACGCCTAGGAATACACCTGACTAGTAAGAATCTTCAAACCCATGGATTTATATGTCTCCGTAAGAGAATGAAGCGTGTGTACAGCGGCATGAATGCAGCAGAGAAAATCCGATAAATCCCATTATCAAAATGAATTACACAAACAAAACCCAAGGACAGTGAAATAGAGAGCAATTCTTAAATAATTCATTCAGGGCTTGTGATGCAACCTGGATTTACCACATCTACACCCACAGCTGAGTGAGACATAAGGTTGGGCACTTCGGGCTGATAGCATTGGTGAGGTTCGATGAGCAAATGCAGACCCTTTGAAGTCATACAGCATGGTACCCATTCCATGGGTCCCAACTCTCCAAGTCTAAGGGATTCTTCCTTCAGCTAAAACATGCATGGGAAACCCACAGTATGGTGCACCGTGTGACTGGCAAACGTTTTCAAATGCATCTCAGTTTTCGTCCCCTTTTACTCGGGTTCACCATTCCAGACCCTTTACGAACACTCTCCCCACTTGGAGAGTCAGTGCCTTTAACCTCCTGTTGGGCACAGTTTGCAATTTCTGCGCAAGATGAAAAGGAATAGGGAGAACGAATGAGAGACTAGCTCTAGGTGTCTGCACGGGCAAATTTAACGCTCATTTCCCACCAGGAAGAGGAATTAACCAAAGGCTCAGCATGCCGTGCCGGAACCAGATTAGGGCCTGAAGCAATCCTGTGGGTTTGCCACCAGCTCACAAGATAGCGAGTTGAAGAAAGGAGCTCAGGGGCACTGTAACTCACAAACCTGCAGAGTTATAAATGACAGCTATCGTCCAAAAATATATTGAAGGAAGGCTGCGAAGACGACTTGTAAGTGGGGCAGAATTGCAGGAAAACGATTTCAGGGGGTACACGGGAATTGCATTTAAAGCATAGGAAAAGAGGCAGAACGTCGACAATGATGCTCTTGGCCAAAAAGGGCGTATGCGTTTTTTCCTGAATATATTCAGGAAAAAACGCATACACCCTTTTTGGCCAACCAAGCAAGCACGTTAAAGAAATCTGCACTACAATGAAGTCTCACTGCCCCCCGGTCAAAAGGGCCATCTGAAAAAAGTGTAAAATCCAGAAAGGCAGCACAGGCCATGGAGAACAGCGAGCCTTGTTATGCTGATGGGCGGGATGTAAGTTGCCAACAGCCAGTCTGGAAAAATGTATGGTGTTTCCCGGAACATCTAAAAAACAAAGCAACGGAGCCTACGGCAATTCCCCTTATTGCCCTATAGCTTAGGAAAATTAAAATCAAAAACACACAGCCACCCAAAAGTCTCGGGCGGCTCTGTTTACAAGAACCTCGTCTACGGTACAAGTTAAATATCCCAGAATGTGAAAAATGGATAAAGAAGTTGTGGTACGTACGTACAATGGAATATCACACAGCAATGAAATCTATGTCATCAGGCCCGTCGCGGCATAATGAGTGGATTCAGGTACGATGATTCTAAGTGAAAAAAGTCACACAGAAAATGAAACATCATAAGATATCACTAATACACGGAATGTAAACTTGGATACACATGAACTGAATTACAAAACAGAACAGGGTCTCAAATTTAGAAAACCAACTTATGCTTGCTTAAGGGGAAAGGTGAGTTGGGGTGCTGCATAACACCAGAGACAGAAATTAGCACAGATACCTTTCCATAAGCCAAATATGTAATAGTCAAGACCTACCCCTTGCTCAACGAAATGGACTAAACACCCCATATTCAACGCCTAGGAATACACCTGACTAGTAAGAATCTTCAAACCCATGGATTTATATGTCTCCGTAAGAGAATGAAGCGTGTGTACAGCGGCATGAATGCAGCAGAGAAAATCCGATAAATCCCATTATCAAAATGAATTACACAAACAAAACCCAAGGACAGTGAAATAGAGAGCAATTCTTAAATAATTCATTCAGGGCTTGTGATGCAACCTGGATTTACCACATCTACACCCACAGCTGAGTGAGACATAAGGTTGGGCACTTCGGGCTGATAGCATTGGTGAGGTTCGATGAGCAAATGCAGACCCTTTGAAGTCATACAGCATGGTACCCATTCCATGGGTCCCAACTCTCCAAGTTTAAGGGATTCTTCCTTCAGCTAAAACATGCATGGGAAACCCACAGTATGGTGCACCGTGTGACTGGCAAACGTTTTCAAATGCATCTCAGTTTTCGTCCCCTTTTACTCGGGTTCACCATTCCAGACCCTTTACGAACACTCTCCCCACTTGGAGAGTCAGTGCCTTTCACCTCCTGTTTGGCACAGTTTGCAATTTCTGCGCAAGATGAACAGGAATAGGGAGAACCAATGAGAGACTAGCTGTAGGTGTCTGCACAGGCAAATTTAACGCTCATTTCCCACCAGGAAGAGGAATTAACCAAAGGCTCAGCATGCCGTGCCGGAACCAGATTAGGGCCTGAGGCAATCCTGTGGGTTTGCGGCCAGCTCACAGGATAGCGAGTTGAAGAAAGGAGCTCAGGGGCACTGTAACTCACAAACCTGCAGAGTTATAAATGACAGCTATCGTCCAAAAATATATTGAAGGAAGGCTGCGAAGACGACTTGTAAGCGGGACAGATTTGCAGGAAAACGATTTCAGGGGGTAGACGGGAATTGCATTAAAAGCATAGGAAAAGAGGCAGAACGTCGACAATGATGCTCTTGGCCAAAAAGGGCGTATGCGATTTTTCCTGAATATATTCAGGAAAAAACGCATACGCCCTTTTTGGCCAACCAAGCAAGCATGTTAAAGAAATCTGCACTACAATGAAGTCTCACTGCCCCCCGGTCAAAAGGGCCATCTGAAAAAAGTGTAAAATCCAGAAAGGCAGCACAGGCCATGGAGAACAGGGAGCCTTGTTATGCTGATGGGTGGGATGTAAATTGCCAACAGCCACTCTGGAGAAGTGTATGGTGTTTCCCGGAACACCGAAAAAACAAAGCTACGGAGCTTACGGCACTTCCACTTATGGTCCTAAGGCTTAGGGAAATTAAAATAAAAAACACACAGCCACCCCAAAGTTTCAGACGGCTCTGTTTACAAGAACCTCGTCTACGGTACAAGTTAAATATCCCAGAAAGCGAAAAATGGATAAACAAGTTTGGTACGTACGTACAATGGAATATCACTCACCAATGAAGTCTATGTCATCTGGCCCGTCATGGCATAATGAGTGGATTCAGGTACAATGATTCTAAGTGAAATAAGTCACACAGAAAATGAAACATCATAAGATATCACTAATACACCGAATGTAATCTTGGCTACACATGAACTGAATTACAAAACAGAACAGGGTCTCAAATTTAGAAAACCAACTTATGTTTGCTTAAGGGGAAAGGTGAGTTGGGGTGCTGCATAAAACCAGAGATAGAAATTAGCACAGATACCATTCCATACGTCAAATACGTAATAGTCAAACCTACCCCTTGCTCAACAAAATGGGCTAAACACCCTATATTCAACGCCTAGGAATACACCTGACTAGTAAGAATCTTCAAACCCATGGATTTATATGTCTCCATAAGAGAATCAAGCGTGTGTACAGCTGCATGAAGGCAGCAGAGAAAATCCGATAAATCCCATTATCAAAATGAATTAAAAAACAAAACACAATGACAGTGAAATAGAGAGCAATTCTTAAATAATTCATTCAGGGCTTGTGATGCAACCTGGATTTACCTCATCTACACCCAGAGCTGAGTGAGACATAAGGTTGGACACTTCGGGCTGATAGCATTGGTGAGGTTCGATGAGCAAATGAAGACCATTTGAATTCATACTGCATGGTACCCATTCCATGGTTCCCAACTCTCCAGGTTTAAGCGATTCTTACTTCATTTCAAACATGCATGGGAATCCCACAGTATGTTGCACCGTGCGACCGGGAAACGTTTTCAAATGCATCTCAGTTTTTGTCCCCTTTTATTTGGGTTCACTATTCCAGACCCTTTACTAACACTCTCCCCACTGGGAGAGTCAGTGCCTTTAACCTCCTGTTTGGCACATATTGCAATTTCTGCGCAAGATGAACAGGAATAGGGAGAACCAATGAGAGACTAGCTGTAGGTGTCTGCACGGGCAAATTTAACGCTCATTTCCCACCAGGAAGAGGAATTAACCAAAGGCTCAGCATGCCGTGCCGCAACAAGATTAGGGCCTGAAGCAATCCTGCGGGTTTGCGACCAGCTCAAAAGAAAGCGATTTGAAGAAAGGAGCTCAGGGGCACTGTAATTCACAAACCTGCAGAGTTATAAATGACAGGTATCCTCCAAAAATATATTGAAGGAAGGCTGCGAAGAGGACTTGAAAGCGGGGCAGAATTGCAGGAAAACGATTTCAGGGGGTAGACTGGAATTGCATTTAAATCATAGGAAAAGAGGCAGAACGACGACAATGATGCACTTGGCCAAAAAGGGCGTATGCGTTTTTTCCTGAATATATTCAGGAAAAAACGCATACGCCCTTTTTGGCCAACCAAGCAAGCATGTTAAAGAAATCTGCACTACAATGAAGTCTCACTGCCCCCCGGTCAAAAGGGCCATCTGAAAAAAGTGTAAAATCCAGAAAGGCAGCACAGGCCATGGAGAACAGGGAGCCTTGTTATGCTGATGGGCGGAATGTAAATTGCCAACAGCCAGTCTGGAGAAGTGTATGGTGTTTCCCGGAACACCGAAAAAACAAAGCTACGGAGCCTACGGCACTTCCACTTATGGTCCTAGAGCTTAGGGAAATTAAAATCAAAAACACACAGCCACCCCAAAGTGTCGGACGGCTCTGTTTACAAGAACCTCGTCTACGGTTCAAGTTAAATATCGCAGAATGTGAAAAATGGATAAAGAAGTTGTGGTACGTACGTACAATGGAATATCACTCAGCAATGAAATCTATGTCATCAGGCCCGTCGCGGCATAATGAGTGGATTCATGTACGAAGATTCTAAGTGAAATAAGTCACACAGAAAATGAAACATCATAAGATATCACTAATACACGGAATGTAAACTTGGCTACACATGAACTGAATTACAAAACAGAACAGGGTCTCAAATTTAGAAAACCAACTTATGCTTGCTTAAGGGGAAAGGTGAGTTGGGGTGCTGCATAAAACCAGAGATAGAAATTAGCACAGATACCTTTCCATAAGCCAAATATGTAATAGTCAAGACCTACCCCTTGCTCAACGAAATGGACTAAACACCCCATATTCAATGCCTAGGAATACACCTGACTAGTAAGAATCTTCAAACCCATGGATTTATATGTCTCGGTAAGAGAAAGAAGCCTTTGTACAGTAGCATGAATGCAGCAAAGAAAATCCGATAAATCCCATTATCAAAATGAATTACAAAAACAAAACTCAAGGACAGTGAAATAGAGAGCAATTCTTAAATAATTCATTCAGGGCTTGTGATGCAACCTGGATTTACCTCATCTAAACCCAGAGCTGAGTGAGACATAAGGTTGGGCACTTCGGGCTGATAGCATTGGTGAGGTTCGATGAGCAAATGCAGACCCTTTGAAGTCATATTGCATGGTACCCATTCCATGGGTCCCAACTCTCCAGGTTTAAGCGATTCTTCCTTCAGCTAAAGCATGCATGGGAAACCCACAGTATGGTGCACCGTGTGACTGGGAAACGTTTTCAAATTCATCTCAGGTTTTGTCCTCTTTTACTCCGGTTCAACATTCCAGACCCTTTACGAACACTCTACCCACTTGGAGAGTCAGTGCCTTTAACTTCCTGTTTGGCACAGTTTGCAATTTCTGCGCAAGATGAACAGGAAGAGGGAGAACCAATGTGAGAATAGCTGTAGGTGTCTGCACGGGCAAATTTAACGCTCATTTCCCACCAGGAAGAGGAATTAACCAAAGGCTCAGCATGCCGTGCCGTAACCAGATTAGGGCCTGAAGCAATCCTGTGGGTTTGCCGCCAGCTCACAAGATAGCGAGTTGAAGAAATGAGCTCAGGGGCACTGTAACTCACAAACTTGCAGAGTTATAAATGACAGCTATCGTCCAAAAATATATTGAAGGAAGGCTGCGAAGACGACTTGTAAGTGGGGCAGAATTGCAGGAAAACGATTTCAGGGGGTAGGCGGGAATTGCATTTAAAGAATAGGAAAAGAGGCAGAATGTCGACAATGATGCTCTTGGCCAAAAAGGGCGTATGCGTTTTTTCCTGAATATATTCAGGAAAAAACGCATACGCACTTTTTGGCCAACCAAGCAAGCACGTTAAAGAAATCTGCACTACAATGAAGTCTCACTGCCCCCCGGTCAAAAGGGCCATCTGAAAAAAGTGTAAAATCCAGAAAGGCAGCACAGGCCATGGAGAACAGGGAGCTTTGTTATGCTGATGGGCGGGATGTAAATTGCCAACAGCCACTCTGGAGAAGTGTATGGTGTTTCCCGGAACACCGAAAAAACAAAGCTACGGAGCCTACGGCACTTCCACTTATGGTCCTATAGCTTAGGGAAATTAAAATCAAAAACACACAGCCACCCCAAATTGTCGGACGGCTCTGTTTACAAGAACCTCGTCTACGGTACAAGTTAAATATCCCAGAATGTGAAAAATGGATAAAGAAGTTGTGGTACGTACGTACAATGGAATATCACTCAGCAATGAAATCTATGTCATCAGGCCCGTCGCGGCATAATGAGTGGATTCAGGTACGATGATTCTAAGTGAAATAAGTCACACAGAAAATGAAACATCATAAGATATCACTAATACACGGAATGTAAACTTGGCTACACATGAACTGAATTACAAAACAGAACAGGGTCTCAAATTTAGAAAACCAACTTATGCTTGCTTAAGGGGAAAGGTGAGTTGGGGTGCTGCATAAAACCAGAGATAGAAATTAGCACAGATACCTTTCCATAAGCCAAATATGTAATAGTCAAGACCTACCCCTTGCTCAACGAAATGGACTAAACACCCCATATTCAACGCCTAGGAATACACATGACTAGTAAGAATCTTCAAACCCATGGATTTATATGTCTCCGTAAGAGAATGAAGCGTGTGTACAGCGGCATGAATGCAGCAGAGAAAATCCGATAAATCGCATTATCAAAATGAATTACACAAACAAAACCCAAGGACAGTGAAATAGAGAGCAATTCTTAAATAATTCATTCAGGGCTTGTGATGCAACCTGGATTTACCACATCAACACCCACAGCTGAGTGAGATATAACGTTGGGCACTTCGGGCTGATAGCATTGGTGAGGTTCGATGAGCAAATGCAGACCCTTTGAAGTCATACAGCATGGTACCCATTCCATGGGTCCCAACTCTCCAAGTTTAAGGGATTCTTCCTTCAGCTAAAAGATGCATGGGAAACCCACAGTATGGTGCACCGTGTGACTGGCAAACGTTTTCAAATGCATCTCAGTTTTCGTCCCCTTTTACTCGGGTTCACCATTCCAGACCCTTTACGAACACTCTCCCCACTTGGAGAGTCAGTGCCTTTAACCTCCTGTTGGGCACAGTTTGCAATTTCTGCGCAAGATGAAAAGGAATAGGGAGAACGAATGACAGACTAGCTCTAGGTGTCTGCACGGGCAAATTTAACGCTCATTTCCCACCAGGAAGAGGAATTAACCAAAGGCTCAGCATGCCGTGCCGGAACCAGATTAGGGCCTGAAGCAATCCTGTGGGTTTGCGGCCAGCTCACAAGATAGCGAGTTGAAGAAAGGAGCTCAGGGGCACTGTAACTCACAAACCTGCAGAGATATAAATGACAGCTATCGTCCAAAAATATATTGAAGGAAGGCTGCGTAGATGATTTGTAAGTGGGGCAGAATTGCAGGAAAACGATTTCAGGGGGTACACGGGAATTGCATTTAAAGCATAGGAAAAGAGGCAGAATGTCGACAATGATGCTCTTGGCCAAAAAGGTCGTATGCGTTTTTTCCTGAATATATTCAGGAAAAAACGCATACCCCCTTTTTGGCCAACCAAGCAAGCATGTTAAAGAAATCTGCACTACAATGAAGTCTCACTGCCCCCCGGTCAAAAGGGCCATCTGAAAAAAGTGTAAAATCCAGAAAGGCAGCACAGGCCATGGAGAACAGGGAGCCTTGTTATGCTGATGGGCGGGATGTAAATTGCCAACAGCCACTCTGGAGAAGTGTATGGTGTTTCCCAGAACACCGAAAAAACAAAGCTACGGAGCCTACGGCACTTCCACTTATGGTCCTATAGCTTAGGGAAATTAAAATCAAAAACACACAGCCACCCCAAAGTGTCGGACGGCTCTGTTTACAAGAACCTCGTCTACGGTACAAGTTAAATATCCCAGAATGTGAAAAATGGATAAAGAAGTTGTGGTACGTACGTACAATGGAATATCACTCAGCAATGAAATCTATGTCATCAGGCCCGTCGCGGCATAATGAGTGGATTCAGGTACGATATTCTAAGTGAAATAAGTCACACAGAAAATGAAACATCATAAGATATCACTACTACACGGAATGTAAACTTGGCTACACATGAACTGAATTACAAAACAGAACAGGGTCTCAAATTTAGAAAACCAACTTATGCTTGCTTAAGGGGAAAGGTGAGTTGGGGTGCTGCATAAAACCAGAGATAGAAATTAGCACACATACCTTTCCATAAGCCAAATATGTAATAGTCAAGACCTACCCCTTGCTCAACGAAATGGACTAAACACCCCATATTCAACGCCTAGGAATACACCTGACTAGTAAGAATCTTCAAACCCATGGATTTATATGTCTCCGTAAGAGAATGAAGCGTGTGTACAGCGGCATGAATGCATCAGAAAAAATCCGATAAATCCCATTATCAAAATGAATTACACAAACAAAACCCAAGGACAGTGAAATAGAGAGCAATTCTTAAATAATTCATTCAGGGCTTGTGATGCAACCTGGATTTACCACATCTACACCCACAGCTGAGTGAGACATAAGGTTGGGCACTTCGGGCTGATAGCATTGGTGAGGTTCGATGAGCAAATGCAGACCCTTTGAAGTCATACAGCATGGTACCCATTCCATGGGTCCCAAATCTCCAAGTTTAAGGGATTGTGACTTCAGCTAAAACATGCATGGGAAACACACAGTATGGTGCACCGTGTGACTGGCAAACGTTTTCAAATGCATCTCAGTTTTCGTCCCCTTTTACTCGGGTTCACCATTCCAGACCCTTTACGAACACTCTCCCCACTTGGAGAGTCAGTGCCTTTAACCTCCTGTTGGGCACAGTTTGCAATTTCTGCGCAAGATGAAAAGGAATAGGGAGAACGAATGACAGACTAGCTCTAGGTGTCTGCACGGGCAAATTTAACGCTCATTTCCCACCAGGAAGAGGAATTAACCAAAGGCTCAGCATGCCGTGCCGGAACCAGATTAGGGCCTGAAGCAATCCTGTGGGTTTGCGGCCAGCTCACAAGATAGCGAGTTGAAGAAAGGAGCTCAGGGGCACTGTAACTCACAAACCTGCAGAGTTATAAATGACAGCTATCGTTCAAAAATATATTAAAGGAAGGCTGCGAAGACGACTTGTAAGCGGGACAGATTTGCAGGAAAACGATTTCAGGGGGTAGACGGGAATTGCATTTAAAGCATAGGAAAAGAGGCAGAACGTCGACAATGATGCTCTTGGCCAAAAAGGGCATATGCGTTTTTTCCTGAATATATTCAGGAAAAAACGCATACGCACTTTTTGGCCAAACAAGCAAGCATGTTAAAGAAATCTGCACTACAATGAAGTCTCACGGCCCCCCGGTCAAAAGGGCCATCTGAAAAAAGTGTAAAATCCAGAAAGGCAGCACAGGCCATGGAGAACAGGGAGCCTTGTTATGCTGATGGGCGGGATGTAAATTGCCAACAGCCACTCTGGAGAAGTGTATGGTGTTTCCCGGAACACCGAAAAAACAAAGCTACGGAGCCTACGGCACTTCCACTTATGGTCCTATAGCTTAGGGAAATTAAAATCAAAAACACACAGCCACCCCAAAGTGTCGGACGGCTCTGTTTACAAGAACCTCGTCTACGGTACAAGTTAAATATCCCAGAATGTGAAAAATGGATAAAGAAGTTGTGGTACGTACGTACAATGGAATATCACTCAGCAATGAAATCTATGTCATCAGGCCCGTCGCGGCATAATGAGTGGATTCAGGTACGATGATTCTAAGTGAAATAAGTCACACAGAAAATGAAACATCATAAGATATCACTACTACACGGAATGTAAACTTGGCTACACATGAACTGAATTACAAAACAGAACAGGGTCTCAAATTTAGAAAACCAACTTATACTTGCTTAAGGGGAAAGGTGAGTTGGGGTGCTGCATAAAACCAGAGATATAAATTAGCACAGATACCTTTCCATAAGCCAAATATGTAATAGTCAAGACCTACCCCTTGCTCAACGAAATGGACTAAACACCCCATATTCAACGCCTAGGAATACACCTGACTAGTAAGAATCTTCAAACCCATGGATTTATATGTCTCCGTAAGAGAATGAAGCGTGTGCACAGCGGCATGAATGCAGCAGAGAAAATCCGATAAATCCCATTATCAAAATGAATTACACAAACAAAACCCAAGGACAGTGAAATAGAGAGCAATTCTTAAATAATTCATTCAGGGCTTGTGATGCAACCTGGATTTACCACATCAACACCCAGAGCTGAGTGAGACATAACGTTGGGCACTTCGGGCTGATAGCATTGGTGAGGTTCGATGAGCAAATGCAGACCCTTTGAAGTCATACAGCATGGTACCCATTCCATGGGTCCCAACTCTCCAAGTTTAAGGGATTCTTCCTTCAGCTAAAAGATGCATGGGAAACCCACAGTATGGTGCACCGTGTGACTGGCAAACGTTTTCAAATGCATCTCAGTTTTCGTCCCCTTTTACTCGGGTTCACCATTCCAGACCCTTTACGAACACTCTCCCCACTTGGAGAGTCAGTGCCTTTAACCTCCTGTTGGGCACAGTTTGCAATTTCTGCGCAAGATGAAAAGGAATAGGGAGAACGAATGACAGACTAGCTCTAGGTGTCTGCACGGGCAAATTTAACGCTCATTTCCCACCAGGAAGAGGAATTAACCAAAGGCTCAGCATGCCGTGCCGGAACCAGATTAGGGCCTGAAGCAATCCTGTGGGTTTGCGGCCAGCTCACAAGATAGCGAGTTGAAGAAAGGAGCTCAGGGGCACTGTAACTCACAAACCTGCAGAGTTATAAATGACAGCTATCGTCCAAAAATATATTGAAGGAAGGCTGCGTAGATGATTTGTAAGTGGGGCAGAATTGCAGGAAAACGATTTCAGGGGGTACACGGGAATTGCATTTAAAGCATAGGAAAAGAGGCAGAACGTCGACAATGATGCTCTTGGCCAAAAAGGTCGTATGCGTTTTTTCCTGAATATATTCAGGAAAAAACGCATACCCCCTTTTTGGCCAACCAAGCAAGCATGTTAAAGAAATCTGCACTACAATGAAGTCTCACTGCCCCCCGGTCAAAAGGGCCATCTGAAAAAAGTGTAAAATCCAGAAAGGCAGCACAGGCCATGGAGAACAGGGAGCCTTGTTATGCTGATGGGCGGGATGTAAATTGCCAACAGCCACTCTGGAGAAGTGTATGGTGTTTCCCGGAACACCGAAAAAACAAAGCTACGGAGCCTACGGCACTTCCACTTATGGTCCTAGAGCTTAGGGAAATTAAAATCAAAAACACACAGCCACCCCAAAGTGTCGGACGGCTCTGTTTACAAGAACCTCGTCTACGGTACAAGTTAAATATCCCAGAATGTGAAAAATGGATAAAGAAGTTGTGGTACGTACGTACAATGGAATATCACTCAGCAATGAAATCTATGTCATCAGGCCCGTCGCGGCATAATGAGTGGATTCAGGTACGATATTCTAAGTGAAATAAGTCACACAGAAAATGAAACATCATAAGATATCACTACTACACGGAATGTAAACTTGGCTACACATGAACTGAATTACAAAACAGAACAGGGTCTCAAATTTAGAAAACCAACTTATGCTTGCTTAAGGGGAAAGGTGAGTTGGGGTGCTGCATAAAACCAGAGATAGAAATTAGCACAGATACCTTTCCATAAGCCAAATATGTAATAGTCAAGACCTACCCCTTGCTCAACGAAATGGACTAAACACCCCATATTCAACGCCTAGGAATACACATGACTAGTAAGAATCTTCAAACCCATGGATTTATATGTCTCCGTAAGAGAATGAAGCGTGTGTACAGCGGCATGAATGCAGCAGAGAAAATCCGATAAATCCCATTATCAAAATGAATTACACAAACAAAACCCAAGGACAGTGAAATAGAGAGCAATTCTTAAATAATTCATTCAGGGCTTGTGATGCAACCTGGATTTACCACATCTACACTCAGAGCTGAGTGAGACATAAGGTTGGGCACTTCGGGCTGATAGCATTGGTGAGGTTCGATGAGCAAATGCAGACCCTTTGAAGTCATACAGCATGGTACCCATTCCATGGGTCCCAACTCTCCAAGTTTAAGGGATTCTTCCTTCAGCTAAAACATGCATGGGAAACCCACAGTATGGTGCACCGTGTGACTGGCAAACGTTTTCAAATGCATCTCAGTTTTCGTCCCCTTTTACTCGGGTTCACCATTCCAGACCCTTTACGAACACTCTCCCCACTTGGAGAGTCAGTGCCTTTAACCTCCTGTTGGGCACAGTTTGCAATTTCTGCGCAAGATGAAAAGGAATAGGGAGAACGAATGACAGACTAGCTCTAGGTGTCTGCACGGGCAAATTTAACGCTCATTTCCCACCAGGAAGAGGAATTAACCAAAGGCTCAGCATGTCGTGCCGTAAAGAGATTAGGGCCTGAAGCAATCCTGTGGGTTTGCCGCCAGCTCACAAGATAGCGAGTTGAAGAAAGGAGCTCAGGGGCACTGTAACTCACAAACTTGCAGAGTTATAAATGACAGCTATCGTCCAAAAATATATTGAAGGAAGGCTGCGAAGACGACTTGTAAGTGGGGCAGAATTGCAGGAAAACGATTTCAGGGGGTAGGCGGGAATTGCATTTAAAGAATAGGAAAAGAGGCAGAATGTCGACAATGATGCTCTTGGCCAAAAAGGGCGTATGCGTTTTTTCCTGAATATATTCAGGAAAAAACGCATACGCCCTTTTTGGCCAACCAAGCAAGCACGTTAAAGAAATCTGCACTACAATGAAGTCTCACTGCCCCCCGGTCAAAAGGGCCATCTGAAAAAAGTGTAAAATCCAGAAAGGCAGCACAGGCCATGGAGAACAGGGAGCCTTGTTATGCTGATGGGCGGGATGTAAATTGCCAACAGCCACTCTGGAGAAGTGTATGGTGTTTCCCGGAACACCGAAAAAACAAAGCTACGGAGCCTACGGCACTTCCACTTATGGTCCTATAGCTTAGGGAAATTAAAATCAAAAACACACAGCCACCCCAAATTGTCGGACGGCTCTGTTTACAAGAACCTCGTCTACGGTACAAGTTAAATATCCCAGAATGTGAAAAATGGATAAAGAAGTTGTGGTACGTACGTACAATGGAATATCACTCAGCAATGAAATCTATGTCATCAGGCCCGTCGCGGCATAATGAGTGGATTCAGGTACGATGATTCTAAGTGAAATAAGTCACACAGAAAATGAAACATCATAAGATATCACTACTACACGGAATGTAAACTTGGCTACACATGAACTGAATTACAAAACAGAACAGGGTCTCAAATTTAGAAAACCAACTTATGCTTGCTTAAGGGGAAAGGTGAGTTGGGGTGCTGCATAAAACCAGAGATAGAAATTAGCACAGATACCTTTCCATAAGCCAAATATGTAATAGTCAAGACCTACCCCTTGCTCAACGAAATGGACTAAACACCCCATATTCAACGCCTAGGAATACACCTGACTAGTAAGAATCTTCAAACCCATGGATTTATATGTCTCCGTAAGAGAATGAAGCGTGTGTACAGCGGCATGAATGCAGCAGAGAAAATCCTATAAATCCCATTATCAAAATGAAATACACAAACAAAACCCAAGGACAGTGAAATAGAGAGCAATTCTTAAATAATTCATTCAGGGCTTGTGATGCAACCTGGATTTACCACATCTACACCCAGAGCTGAGTGAGACATAAGGTTGGGCACTTCGGGCTGATAGCATTGGTGAGGTTTGATGAGCAAATGCAGACCCTTTGAAGTCATACAGCATGGTACCCATTCCATGGGTCCCAACTCTCCAAGTTTAAGGGATTCTTCCTTCAGCTAAAACATGCATGGGAAACCCACAGTATGGTGCACCGTGTGACTGGCAAACGTTTTCAAATGCATCTCAATTTTCGTCCCCTTTTACTCGGGTTCACCATTCCAGACCCTTTACGAACACTCTCCCCACTTGGAGAGTCAGTGCCTTTAACCTCCTCTTGGGCACAGTTTGCAATTTCTGCGCAAGATGAAAAGGAATAGGGAGAACGAATGAGAGACTAGCTCTAGGTGTCTTCACGGGCAAATTTAACGCTCATTTCCCACCAGGAAGAGGAATTAACCAAAGGCTCAGCATGCCGTGCCGGAACCAGATTAGGGCCTGAAGCAATCCTGTGGGTTTGCGGCCAGCTCACAAGATAGCGAGTTGAAGAAAGGAGCTCAGGGGCACTGTAACTCACAAACCTGCAGAGTTATAAATGACAGCTATCGTCCAAAAATATATTAAAGGAAGGCTGCGAAAACGACTTGTAAGCGGGACAGATTTGCAGGAAAACGATTTCAGGGGGTAGACGGGAATTGCATTTAAAGCATAGGAAAAGAGGCAGAACGTCGACAATGATGCTCTTGGCCAAAAAGGGCGTATGCGTTTTTTCCTGAATATATTCAGGAAAAAACGCATACGCACTTTTTGGCCAAGCAAGCAAGCATGTTAAAGAAATCTGCACTACAATGAAGTCTCACTGCCCCCCGGTCAAAAGGGCCATCTGAAAAAAGTGTAAAATCCAGAAAGGCAGCACAGGACATGGAGAACAGGGAGCCTTGTTATGCTGATGGGTGGGATGTTAATTGCCAACAGCCACTCTGGAGAAGTGTATGGTGTTTCCCGGAACACCGAAAAAACAAAGCTACGGAGCCTACGGCACTTCCACTTATGGTCCTATAGCTTAGGGAAATTAAAATCAAAAACACACAGCCACCCCAAAGTGTCGGACGGCTCTGTTTACAAGAACCTCGTCTACGGTACAAGTTAAATATCCCAGAATGTGAAAAATGGATAAAGAAGTTGTGGTACGTACGTACAATGGAATATCACTCAGCAATGAAATCTATGTCATCAGGCCCGTCGCGGCATAATGAGTGGATTCAGGTACGATGATTCTAAGTGAAATAAGTCACACAGTAAATGAAACATCATAAGATATCACTAATACACGGAATGTAAACTTGGATACACATGAACTGAATTACAAAACAGAACAGGGTCTCAAATTTAGAAAACCAACTTATGCTTGCTTAAGGGGAAAGGTGAGTTGGGGTGCTGCATAAAACCAGAGATAGAAATTAGCACAGATACCTTTCCATAAGCCAAATATGTAATAGTCAAGACCTACCCCTTGCTCAACGAAATGGACTAAACACCCCATATTCAACGCCTAGGAATACACCTGACTAGTAAGAATCTTCAAACCCATGGATTTATATGTCTCCGTAAGAGAATGAAGCGTGTGTACAGCGGCATGAATGCAGCAGAGAAAATCCGATAAATCCCATTATCAAAATGAATTACACAAACAAAACCCAAGGACAGTGAAATAGAGAGCAATTCTTAAATAATTCATTCAGGGCTTGTGATGCAACCTGGATTTACCACATCTACACCCACAGCTGAGTGAGACATAAGGTTGGGCACTTCGGGCTGATAGCATTGGTGAGGTTCGATGAGCAAATGCAGACCCTTTGAAGTCATACAGCATGGTACCCATTCCATGGGTCCCAACTCTCCAAGTTTAAGGGATTCTTCCTTCAGCTAAAACATGCATGGGAAACCCACAGTATGGTGCACCGTGTGACTGGCAAACGTTTTCAAATGCATCTCAGTTTTCGTCCCCTTTTACTCGGGTTCACCATTCCAGACCCTTTACGAACACTCTCCCCACTTGGAGAGTCAGTGCCTTTAACCTCCTGTTGGGCACAGTTTGCAATTTCTGCGCAAGATGAAAAGGAATAGGGAGAACCAATGAGAGACTAGCTCTAGGTGTCTGCACGGACAAATTTAATGCTCATTTCCCACCAGGAAGAGGAATTAACCAAAGGCTCAGCATGCCGTGCCGTAACCAGATTAGGGCCTGAAGCAATCCTGTGGGTTTGCGGCCAGCTCACAAGATAGCGAGTTGAAGAAAGGAGCTCAGGGGCACTGTAACTCACAAACCTGCAGAGTTATAAATGACAGCTATCGTTCAAAAATATATTAAAGGAAGGCTGCGAAGACGACTTGTAAGCGGGACAGATTTGCAGGAAAACGATTTCAGGGGGTAGACGGGAATTGCATTTAAAGCATAGGAAAAGAGGCAGAACGTCGACAATGATGCTCTTGGCCAAAAAGGGCATATGCGTTTTTTCCTGAATATATTCAGGAAAAAACGCATACGCCCTTTTTGGCCAACCAAGCAAGCATGTTAAAGAAATCTGCACTACAATGAAGTCTCACTGCCCCCCGGTCAAAAGGGCCATCTGAAAAAAGTGTAAAATCCAGAAAGGCAGCACAGGCCATGGAGAACAGGGAGCCTTGTTATGCTGATGGGCGGGATGTAAATTGCCAACAGCCACTCTGGAGAAGTGTATGGTGTTTCCCGGAACACCGAAAAAACAAAGCTACGGAGCCTACGGCACTTCCACTTATGGTCCTATAGCTTAGGGAAATTAAAATCAAAAACACACAGCCACCCCAAAGTGTCGGACGGCTCTGTTTACAAGAACCTCGTCTACGGTACAAGTTAAATATCCCAGAATGTGAAAAATGGATAAAGAAGTTGTGGTACGTACGTACAATGGAATATCACTCAGCAATGAAATCTATGTCATCAGGCCCGTAGCGGCATAATGAGTGGATTCAGGTACGATGATTCTAAGTGAAATAAGTCACACAGAAAATGAAACATCATAAGATATCACTAATACACGGAATGTAAACTTGGCTACACATGAACTGAATTACAAAACAGAACAGGGTCTCAAATTTAGAAAACCAACTTATACTTGCTTAAGGGGAAAGGTGAGTTGGGGTGCTGCATAAAACCAGAGATATAAATTAGCACAGATACCTTTCCATAAGCCAAATATGTAATAGTCAAGACCTACCCCTTGCTCAACGAAATGGACTAAACACCCCATATTCAACGCCTAGGAATACACCTGACTAGTAAGAATCTTCAAACCCATGGATTTATATGTCTCCGTAAGAGAATGAAGCGTGTGCACAGCGGCATGAATGCAGCAGAGAAAATCCGATAAATCCCATTATCAAAATGAATTACACAAACAAAACCCAAGGACAGTGAAATAGAGAGCAATTCTTAAATAATTCATTCAGGGCTTGTGATGCAACCTGGATTTACCACATCAACACCCAGAGCTGAGTGAGACATAACGTTGGGCACTTCGGGCTGATAGCATTGGTGAGGTTCGATGAGCAAATGCAGACCCTTTGAAGTCATACAGCATGGTACCCATTCCATGGGTCCCAACTCTCCAAGTTTAAGGGATTCTTCCTTCAGCTAAAAGATGCATGGGAAACCCACAGTATGGTGCACCGTGTGACTGGCAAACGTTTTCAAATGCATCTCAGTTTTCGTCCCCTTTTACTCGGGTTCACCATTCCAGACCCTTTACGAACACTCTCCCCACTTGGAGAGTCAGTGCCTTTAACCTCCTGTTGGGCACAGTTTGCAATTTCTGCGCAAGATGAAAAGGAATAGGGAGAACGAATGACAGACTAGCTCTAGGTGTCTGCACGGGCAAATTTAACGCTCATTTCCCACCAGGAAGAGGAATTAACCAAAGGCTCAGCATGCCGTGCCGGAACCAGATTAGGGCCTGAAGCAATCCTGTGGGTTTGCGGCCAGCTCACAAGATAGAGAGTTGAAGAAAGGAGCTCAGGGGCACTGTAACTCACAAACCTGCAGAGTTATAAATGACAGCTATCGTCCAAAAATATATTGAAGGAAGGCTGCGTAGATGATTTGTAAGTGGGGCAGAATTGCAGGAAAACGATTTCAGGGGGTACACGGGAATTGCATTTAAAGCATAGGAAAAGAGGCAGAACGTCGACAATGATGCTCTTGGCCAAAAAGGTCGTATGCGTTTTTTCCTGAATATATTCAAGAAAAAACGCATACCCCCTTTTTGGCCAACCAAGCAAGCATGTTAAAGAAATCTGCACTACAATGAAGTCTCACTGCCCCCCGGTCAAAAGGGCCATCTGAAAAAAGTGTAAAATCCAGAAAGGCAGCACAGGCCATGGAGAACAGGGAGCCTTGTTATGCTGATGGGCGGGATGTAAATTGCCAACAGCCACTCTGGAGAAGTGTATGGTGTTTCCCGGAACACCGAAAAAACAAAGCTACGGAGCCTACGGCACTTCCACTTATGGTCCTATAGCTTAGGGAAATTAAAATCAAAAACACACAGCCACCCCAAAGTGTCGGACGGCTCTGTTTACAAGAACCTCGTCTACGGTACAAGTTAAATATCCCAGAATGTGAAAAATGGATAAAGAAGTTGTGGTACGTACGTACAATGGAATATCACTCAGCAATGAAATCTATGTCATCAGGCCCGTCGCGGCATAATGAGTGGATTCAGGTACGATATTCTAAGTGAAATAAGTCACACAGAAAATGAAACATCATAAGATATCACTACTACACGGAATGTAAACTTGGCTACACAT
This sequence comes from Delphinapterus leucas, assembly GCF_059928025.1. Classification (NCBI taxonomy): domain Eukaryota; kingdom Metazoa; phylum Chordata; class Mammalia; order Artiodactyla; family Monodontidae; genus Delphinapterus; species Delphinapterus leucas. The sequence goes on from NW_028322235.1 coordinate 447,516, forward strand.
GAACTGAATTACAAAACAGAACAGGGTCTCAAATTTAGAAAACCAACTTATGCTTGCTTAAGGGGAAAGGTGAGTTGGGGTGCTGCATAAAACCAGAGATAGAAATTAGCACAGATACCTTTCCATAAGCCAAATATGTAATAGTCAAGACCTACCCCTTGCTCAACGAAATGGACTAAACACCCCATATTCAACGCCTAGGAATACACATGACTAGTAAGAATCTTCAAACCCATGGATTTATATGTCTCCGTAAGAGAATGAAGCGTGTGTACAGCGGCATGAATGCAGCAGAGAAAATCCGATAAATCCCATTATCAAAATGAATTACACAAACAAAACCCAAGGACAGTGAAATAGAGAGCAATTCTTAAATAATTCATTCAGGGCTTGTGATGCAACCTGGATTTACCACATCTACACTCAGAGCTGAGTGAGACATAAGGTTGGGCACTTCGGGCTGATAGCATTGGTGAGGTTCGATGAGCAAATGCAGACCCTTTGAAGTCATACAGCATGGTACCCATTCCATGGGTCCCAACTCTCCAAGTTTAAGGGATTCTTCCTTCAGCTAAAACATGCATGGGAAACCCACAGTATGGTGCACCGTGTGACTGGCAAACGTTTTCAAATGCATCTCAGTTTTCGTCCCCTTTTACTCGGGTTCACCATTCCAGACCCTTTACGAACACTCTCCCCACTTGGAGAGTCAGTGCCTTTAACCTCCTGTTGGGCACAGTTTGCAATTTCTGCGCAAGATGAAAAGGAATAGGGAGAACGAATGACAGACTAGCTCTAGGTGTCTGCACGGGCAAATTTAACGCTCATTTCCCACCAGGAAGAGGAATTAACCAAAGGCTCAGCATGCCGTGCCATAAAGAGATTAGGGCCTGAAGCAATCCTGTGGGTTTGCCGCCAGCTCACAAGATAGCGAGTTGAAGAAAGGAGCTCAGGGGCACTGTAACTCACAAACTTGCAGAGTTATAAATGACAGCTATCGTCCAAAAATATATTGAAGGAAGGCTGCGAAGACGACTTGTAAGTGGGGCAGAATTGCAGGAAAACGATTTCAGGGGGTAGGCGGGAATTGCATTTAAAGAATAGGAAAAGAGGCAGAATGTCGACAATGATGCTCTTGGCCAAAAAGGGCGTATGCGTTTTTTCCTGAATATATTCAGGAAAAAACGCATACGCCCTTTTTGGCCAACCAAGCAAGCACGTTAAAGAAATCTGCACTACAATGAAGTCTCACTGCCCCCCGGTCAAAAGGGCCATCTGAAAAAAGTGTAAAATCCAGAAAGGCAGCACAGGCCATGGAGAACAGGGAGCTTTGTTATGCTGATGGGCGGGATGTAAATTGCCAACAGCCACTCTGGAGAAGTGTATGGTGTTTCCCGGAACACCGAAAAAACAAAGCTACGGAGCCTACGGCACTTCCACTTATGGTCCTATAGCTTAGGGAAATTAAAATCAAAAACACACAGCCACCCCAAATTGTCGGACGGCTCTGTTTACAAGAACCTCGTCTACGGTACAAGTTAAATATCCCAGAATGTGAAAAATGGATAAAGAAGTTGTGGTACGTACGTACAATGGAATATCACTCAGCAATGAAATCTATGTCATCAGGCCCGTCGCGGCATAATGAGTGGATTCAGGTACGATGATTCTAAGTGAAATAAGTCACACAGAAAATGAAACATCATAAGATATCACTAATACACGGAATGTAAACTTGGCTACACATGAACTGAATTACAAAACAGAACAGGGTCTCAAATTTAGAAAACCAACTTATGCTTGCTTAAGGGGAAAGGTGAGTTGGGGTGCTGCATAAAACCAGAGATAGAAATTAGCACAGATACCTTTCCATAAGCCAAATATGTAATAGTCAAGACTTACCCCTTGCTCAACGAAATGGACTAAACACCCCATATTCAACGCCTAGGAATACACATGACTAGTAAGAATCTTCAAACCCATGGATTTATATGTCTCCGTAAGAGAATGAAGCGTGTGTACAGCGGCATGAATGCAGCAGAGAAAATCCTATAAATCCCATTATCAAAATGAATTACACAAACAAAACCCAAGGACAGTGAAATAGAGAGCAATTCTTAAATAATTCATTCAGGGCTTGTGATGCAACCTGGATTTACCACATCTACACCCAGAGCTGAGTGAGACATAAGGTTGGGCACTTCGGGCTGATAGCATTGGTGAGGTTTGATGAGCAAATGCAGACCCTTTGAAGTCATACAGCATGGTACCCATTCCATGGGTCCCAACTCTCCAAGTTTAAGGGATTCTTCCTTCAGCTAAAACATGCATGGGAAACCCACAGTATGGTGCACCGTGTGACTGGCAAACGTTTTCAAATGCATCTCAATTTTCGTCCCCTTTTACTCGGGTTCACCATTCCAGACCCTTTACGAACACTCTCCCCACTTGGAGAGTCAGTGCCTTTAACCTCCTCTTGGGCACAGTTTGCAATTTCTGCGCAAGATGAAAAGGAATAGGGAGAACGAATGAGAGACTAGCTCTAGGTGTCTTCACGGGCAAATTTAACGCTCATTTCCCACCAGGAAGAGGAATTAACCAAAGGCTCAGCATGCCGTGCCGGAACCAGATTAGGGCCTGAAGCAATCCTGTGGGTTTGCGGCCAGCTCACAAGATAGCGAGTTGAAGAAAGGAGCTCAGGGGCACTGTAACTCACAAACCTGCAGAGTTATAAATGACAGCTATCGTCCAAAAATATATTAAAGGAAGGCTGCGAAAACGACTTGTAAGCGGGACAGATTTGCAGGAAAACGATTTCAGGGGGTAGACGGGAATTGCATTTAAAGCATAGGAAAAGAGGCAGAACGTCGACAATGATGCTCTTGGCCAAAAAGGGCGTAGGCGTTTTTTCCTGAATATATTCAGGAAAAAACGCATACGCCCTTTTTGGCCAAGCAAGCAAGCATGTTAAAGAAATCTGCACTACAATGAAGTCTCACTGCCCCCCGGTCAAAAGGGCCATCTGAAAAAAGTGTAAAATCCAGAAAGGCAGCACAGGACATGGAGAACAGGGAGCCTTGTTATGCTGATGGGTGGGATGTTAATTGCCAACAGCCACTCTGGAGAAGTGTATGGTGTTTCCCGGAACACCGAAAAAACAAAGCTACGGAGCCTACGGCACTTCCACTTATGGTCCTATAGCTTAGGGAAATTAAAATCAAAAACACACAGCCACCCCAAAGTGTCGGACGGCTCTGTTTACAAGAACCTCGTCTACGGTACAAGTTAAATATCCCAGAATGTGAAAAATGGATAAAGAAGTTGTGGTACGTACGTACAATGGAATATCACTCAGCAATGAAATCTATGTCATCAGGCCCGTCGCAGCATAATGAGTGGATTCAGGTACGATGATTCTAAGTGAAATAAGTCACACAGAAAATGAAACATCATAAGATATCACTAATACACGGAATGTAAACTTGGCTACACATGAACTGAATTACAAAACAGAACAGGGTCTCAAATTTAGAAAACCAACTTATGCTTGCTTAAGGGGAAAGGTGAGTTGGGGTGCTGCATAAAACCAGAGATAGAAATTAGCACAGATGCCTTTCCATAAGCCAAATATGTAATAGTCAAGACCTACCCCTTGCTCAACGAAATGGACTAAACACCCCATATTCAACGCCTAGGAATACACCTTACTAGTAAGAATCTTCAAACCCATGGATTTATATGTCTCCGTAAGAGAATGAAGCGTGTGTACAGCGGCATGAATGCAGCAGAGAAAATCCGATAAATCCCATTATCAAAATGAATTACACAAACAAAACCCAAGGACAGTGAAATAGAGAGCAATTCTTAAATAATTCATTCAGGGCTTGTGATGCAACCTGGATTTACCACATCTACACCCAGAGCTGAGTGAGACATAAGGTTGGGCACTTCGGGCTGATAACATTGGTGAGGTTCGATGAGCAAATGCAGACCCTTTGAAGTCATACAGCATGGTACCCATTCCATGGGTCCCAACTCTCCAAGTTTAAGGGATTCTTCCTTCAGCTAAAACATGCATGGGAAACACACAGTATGGTGCACCGTGTGACTGGCAAACGTTTTCAAATGCATCTCAGTTTTCGTCCCCTTTTACTCGGGTTCACCATTCCAGACCCTTTACGAACACTCTCCCCACTTGGAGAGTCAGTGCCTTTAACCTCCTGTTGGGCACAGTTTGCAATTTCTGCGCAAGATGAAAAGGAATAGGGAGAACGAATGACAGACTAGCTCTAGGTGTCTGCACGGGCAAATTTAACGCTCATTTCCCACCAGGAAGAGGAATTAACCAAAGGCTCAGCATGCCGTGCCGGAACCAGATTAGGGCCTGAAGCAATCCTGTGGGTTTGCCACCAGCTCACAAGATAGCGAGTTGAAGAAAGGAGCTCAGGGGCACTGTAACTCACAAACCTGCAGAGTTATAAATGACAGCTATCGTCCAAAAATATATTGAAGGAAGGCTGCGAAGACGACTTGTAAGTGGGGCAGAATTGCAGGAAAACGATTTCAGGGGGTAGACGGGAATTGCATTTAAAGCATAGGAAAAGAGGCAGAACGTCGACAATGATGCTCTTGGCCAAAAAGGGCGTATGAGTTTTTTCCTGAATATATTCAGGAAAAAACGCATACACCCTTTTTGGCCAACCAAGCAAGCACGTTAAAGAAATCAGCACTACAATGAAGTCTCACTGCCCCCCGGTCAAAAGGGCCATCTGAAAAAAGTGTAAAATCCAGAAAGGCAGCACAGGCCATGGAGAACAGGGAGCTTTGTTATTCTGATGGGCGGGATGTAAATTGCCAACAGCCACTCTGGAGAAGTGTATGGTGTTTCCCGGAACACCGAAAAAACAAAGCTACGGAGCCTACGGCACTTCCACTTATGGTCCTATAGCTTAGGGAAATTAAAATCAAAAACACACAGCCACCCCAAAGTGTCGGACGGCTCTGTTTACAAGAACCTCGTCTACGGTACAAGTTAAATATCCCAGAATGTGAAAAATGGATAAAGAAGTTGTGGTACGTACGTACAATGGAATATCACTCAGCAATGAAATCTATGTCATCAGGCCCGTCGCGGCATAATGAGTGGATTCAGGTACGATGATTCTAAGTGAAATAAGTCACACAGAAAATGAAACATCATAAGATATCACTACTACACGGAATGTAAACTTGGCTACACATGAACTGAATTACAAAACAGAACAGGGTCTCAAATTTAGAAAACCAACTTATGCTTGCTTAAGGGGAAAGGTGAGTTGGGGTGCTGCATAAAACCAGAGATATAAATTAGCACAGATACCTTTCCATAAGCCAAATATGTAATAGTCAAGACCTACCCCTTGCTCAACGAAATGGACTAAACACCACATATTCAACGCCTAGGAATACACCTGACTAGTAAGAATCTTCAAACCCATGGATTTATATGTCTCCGTAAGAGAATGAAGCGTGTGCACAGCGGCATGAATGCATCAGAAAAAATCCGATATTTCCCATTATCAAAATGAATTACACAAACAAAACCCAAGGACAGTGAAATAGAGAGCAATTCTTAAATAATTCATTCAGGGCTTGTGATGCAACCTGGATTTACCACATCTACACCCAGAGCTGAGTGAGACATAAGGTTGGGCACTTCGGGCTGATAGCATTGGTGAGGTTCGATGAGCAAATGCAGACCCTTTGAAGTCATACAGCATGGTACCCATTCCATGGGTCCCAAATCTCCAAGTTTAAGGGATTCTGACTTCAGCTAAAACATGCATGGGAAACACACAGTATGGTGCACCGTGTGACTGGCAAACGTTTTCAAATGCATCTCAGTTTTCGTCCCCTTTTACTCGGGTTCACCATTCCAGACCCTTTACGAACACTCTCCCCACTTGGAGAGTCAGTGCCTTTAACCTCCTGTTGGGCACAGTTTGCAATTTCTGCGCAAGATGAAAAGGAATAGGGAGAACGAATGACAGACTAGCTCTAGGTGTCTGCACGGGCAAATTTAACGCTCATTTCCCACCAGGAAGAGGAATTAACCAAAGGCTCAGCATGCCGTGCCGGAACCAGATTAGGGCCTGAAGCAATCCTGTGGGTTTGCGGCCAGCTCACAAGATAGCGAGTTGAAGAAAGGAGCTCAGGGGCACTGTAACTCACAAACCTGCAGAGTTATAAATGACAGCTATCGTTCAAAAATATATTAAAGGAAGGCTGCGAAGACGACTTGTAAGCGGGACAGATTTGCAGGAAAACGATTTCAGGGGGTAGACGGGAATTGCATTTAAAGCATAGGAAAAGAGGCAGAACGTCGACAATGATGCTCTTGGCCAAAAAGGGCATATGCGTTTTTTCCTGAATATATTCAGGAAAAAACGCATACGCCCTTTTTGGCCAAACAAGCAAGCATGTTAAAGAAATCTGCACTACAATGAAGTCTCACTGCCCCCCGGTCAAAAGGGCCATCTGAAAAAAGTGTAAAATCCAGAAAGGCAGCACAGGCCATGGAGAACAGGGAGCCTTGTTATGCTGATGGGCGGGATGTAAATTGCCAACAGCCACTCTGGAGAAGTGTATGGTGTTTCCCGGAACACCGAAAAAACAAAGCTACGGAGCCTACGGCACTTCCACTTATGGTCCTATAGCTTAGGGAAATTAAAATCAAAAACACACAGCCACCCCAAAGTGTCGGACGGCTCTGTTTACAAGAACCTCGTCTACGGTACAAGTTAAATATCCCAGAATGTGAAAAATGGATAAAGAAGTTGTGGTACGTACGTACAATGGAATATCACTCAGCAATGAAATCTATGTCATCAGGCCCGTCGCGGCATAATGAGTGGATTCAGGTACGATGATTCTAAGTGAAATAAGTCACACAGAAAATGAAACATCATAAGATATCACTACTACACGGAATGTAAACTTGGCTACACATGAACTGAATTACAAAACAGAACAGGGTCTCAAATTTAGAAAACCAACTTATGCTTGCTTAAGGGGAAAGGTGAGTTGGGGTGCTGCATAAAACCAGAGATAGAAATTAGCACAGATACCTTTCCATAAGCCAAATATGTAATAGTCAAGACCTACCCCTTGCTCAACGAAATGGACTAAACACCCCATATTCAACGCCTAGGAATACACCTGACTAGTAAGAATCTTCAAACCCATGGATTTATATGTCTCCGTAAGAGAATGAAGCGTGTGCACAGCGGCATGAATGCAGCAGAGAAAATCCGATAAATCCCATTATCAAAATGAATTACACAAACAAAACCCAAGGACAGTGAAATAGAGAGCAATTCTTAAATAATTCATTCAGGGCTTGTGATGCAACCTGGATTTACCACATCAACACCCAGAGCTGAGTGAGACATAACGTTGGGCACTTCGGGCTGATAGCATTGGTGAGGTTCGATGAGCAAATGCAGACCCTTTGAAGTCATACAGCATGGTACCCATTCCATGGGTCCCAACTCTCCAAGTTTAAGGGATTCTTCCTTCAGCTAAAAGATGCATGGGAAACCCACAGTATGGTGCACCGTGTGACTGGCAAACGTTTTCAAATGCATCTCAGTTTTCGTCCCCTTTTACTCGGGTTCACCATTCCAGACCCTTTACGAACACTCTCCCCACTTGGAGAGTCAGTGCCTTTAACCTCCTGTTGGGCACAGTTTGCAATTTCTGCGCAAGATGAAAAGGAATAGGGAGAACGAATGACAGACTAGCTCTAGGTGTCTGCACGGGCAAATTTAACGCTCATTTCCCACCAGGAAGAGGAATTAACCAAAGGCTCAGCATGCCGTGCCGGAACCAGATTAGGGCCTGAAGCAATCCTGTGGGTTTGCGGCCAGCTCACAAGATAGCGAGTTGAAGAAAGGAGCTCAGGGGCACTGTAACTCACAAACCTGCAGAGTTATAAATGACAGCTATCGTCCAAAAATATATTGAAGGAAGGCTGCGTAGATGATTTGTAAGTGGGGCAGAATTGCAGGAAAACGATTTCAGGGGGTACACGGGAATTGCATTTAAAGCATAGGAAAAGAGGCAGAACGTCGACAATGATGCTCTTGGCCAAAAAGGTCGTATGCGTTTTTTCCTGAATATATTCAGGAAAAAACGCATACCCCCTTTTTGGCCAACCAAGCAAGCATGTTAAAGAAATCTGCACTACAATGAAGTCTCACTGCCCCCCGGTCAAAAGGGCCATCTGAAAAAAGTGTAAAATCCAGAAAGGCAGCACAGGCCATGGAGAACAGGGAGCCTTGTTATGCTGATGGGCGGGATGTAAATTGCCAACAGCCACTCTGGAGAAGTGTATGGTGTTTCCCGGAACACCGAAAAAACAAAGCTACGGAGCCTACGGCACTTCCACTTATGGTCCTATAGCTTAGGGAAATTAAAATCAAAAACACACAGCCACCCCAAAGTGTCGGACGGCTCTGTTTACAAGAACCTCATCTACGGTACAAGTTAAATATCCCAGAATGTGAAAAATGGATAAAGAAGTTGTGGTACGTACGTACAATGGAATATCACTCAGCAATGAAATCTATGTCATCAGGCCCGTCGCGGCATAATGAGTGGATTCAGGTACGATATTCTAAGTGAAATAAGTCACACAGAAAATGAAACATCATAAGATATCACTACTACACGGAATGTAAACTTGGCTACACATGAACTGAATTACAAAACAGAACAGGGTCTCAAATTTAGAAAACCAACTTATGCTTGCTTAAGGGGAAAGGTGAGTTGGGGTGCTGCATAAAACCAGAGATAGAAATTAGCACAGATACCTTTCCATAAGCTAAATATGTAATAGTCAAGACCTACCCCTTGCTCAACGAAATGGACTAAACACCCCATATTCAACGCCTAGGAATACACCTGACTAGTAAGAATCTTCAAACCCATGGATTTATATGTCTCCGTAAGAGAATGAAGCGTGTGTACAGCGGCATGAATGCAGCAGAGAAAATCCGATAAATCCCATTATCAAAATGAATTACACAAACAAAACCCAAGGACAGTGAAATAGAGAGCAATTCTTAAATAATTCATTCAGGGCTTGTGATGCAACCTGGATTTACCACATCTACACCCACAGCTGAGTGAGACATAAGGTTGGGCACTTCGGGCTGATAGCATTGGTGAGGTTCGATGAGCAAATGCAGACCCTTTGAAGTCATACAGCATGGTACCCATTCCATGGGTCCCAACTCTCCAAGTTTAAGGGATTCTTCCTTCAGCTAAAAGATGCATGGGAAACCCACAGTATGGTGCACCGTGTGACTGGCAAACGTTTTCAAATGCATCTCAGTTTTCGTCCCCTTTTACTCGGGTTCACCATTCCAGACCCTTTACGAACACTCTCCCCACTTGGAGAGTCAGTGCCTTTAACCTCCTGTTGGGCACAGTTTGCAATTTCTGCGCAAGATGAAAAGGAATAGGGAGAACGAATGACAGACTAGCTCTAGGTGTCTGCACGGGCAAATTTAACGCTCATTTCCCACCAGGAAGAGGAATTAACCAAAGGCTCAGCATGCCGTGCCGGAACCAGATTAGGGCCTGAAGCAATCCTGTGGGTTTGCGGCCAGCTCACAAGATAGCGAGTTGAAGAAAGGAGCTCAGGGGCACTGTAACTCACAAACCTGCAGAGTTATAAATGACAGCTATCGTCCAAAAATATATTGAAGGAAGGCTGCGTAGATGATTTGTAAGTGGGGCAGAATTGCAGGAAAACGATTTCAGGGGGTACACGGGAATTGCATTTAAAGCATAGGAAAAGAGGCAGAACGTCGACAATGATGCTCTTGGCCAAAAAGGTCGTATGCGTTTTTTCCTGAATATATTCAGGAAAAAACGCATACCCCCTTTTTGGCCAACCAAGCAAGCATGTTAAAGAAATCTGCACTACAATGAAGTCTCACTGCCCCCAGGTCAAAAGGGCCATCTGAAAAAAGTGTAAAATCCAGAAAGGCAGCACAGGCCATGGAGAACAGGGAGCCTTGTTATGCTGATGGGCGGGATGTAAATTGCCAACAGCCACTCTGGAGAAGTGTATGGTGTTTCCCGGAACACCGAAAAAACAAAGCTACGGAGCCTACGGCACTTCCACTTATGGTCCTATAGCTTAGGGAAATTAAAATCAAAAACACACAGCCACCCCAAAGTGTCGGACGGCTCTGTTTACAAGAACCTCATCTACGGTACAAGTTAAATATCCCAGAATGTGAAAAATGGATAAAGAAGTTGTGGTACGTACGTACAATGGAATATCACTCAGCAATGAAATCTATGTCATCAGGCCCGTCGCGGCATAATGAGTGGATTCAGGTACGATATTCTAAGTGAAATAAGTCACACAGAAAATGAAACATCATAAGATATCACTACTACACGGAATGTAAACTTGGCTACACATGAACTGAATTACAAAACAGAACAGGGTCTCAAATTTAGAAAACCAACTTATGCTTGCTTAAGGGGAAAGGTGAGTTGGGGTGCTGCATAAAACCAGAGATAGAAATTAGCACAGATACCTTTCCATAAGCTAAATATGTAATAGTCAAGACCTACCCCTTGCTCAACGAAATGGACTAAACACCCCATATTCAACGCCTAGGAATACACCTGACTAGTAAGAATCTTCAAACCCATGGATTTATATGTCTCCGTAAGAGAATGAAGCGTGTGTACAGCGGCATGAATGCATCAGAAAAAATCCGATAAATCCCATTATCAAAATGAATTACACAAACAAAACCCAAGGACAGTGAAATAGAGAGCAATTCTTAAATAATTCATTCAGGGCTTGTGATGCAACCTGGATTTACCACATCTACACCCAGAGCTGAGTGAGACATAAGGTTGGGCACTTCGGGCTGATAGCATTGGTGAGGTTCGATGAGCAAATGCAGACCCTTTGAAGTCATACAGCATGGTACCCATTCCATGGGTCCCAAATCTCCAAGTTTAAGGGATTCTGACTTCAGCTAAAACATGCATGGGAAACACACAGTATGGTGCACCGTGTGACTGGCAAACGTTTTCAAATGCATCTCAGTTTTCGTCCCCTTTTACTCGGGTTCACCATTCCAGACCCTTTACGAACACTCTCCCCACTTGGAGAGTCAGTGCCTTTAACCTCCTGTTGGGCACAGTTTGCAATTTCTGCGCAAGATGAAAAGGAATAGGGAGAACGAATGACAGACTAGCTCTAGGTGTCTGCACGGGCAAATTTAACGCTCATTTCCCACCAGGAAGAGGAATTAACCAAAGGCTCAGCATGCCGTGCCGGAACCAGATTAGGGCCTGAAGCAATCCTGTGGGTTTGCGGCCAGCTCACAAGATAGCGAGTTGAAGAAAGGAGCTCAGGGGCACTGTAACTCACAAACCTGCAGAGTTATAAATGACAGCTATCGTTCAAAAATATATTAAAGGAAGGCTGCGAAGACGACTTGTAAGCGGGACAGATTTGCAGGAAAACGATTTCAGGGGGTAGACGGGAATTGCATTTAAAGCATAGGAAAAGAGGCAGAACGTCGACAATGATGCTCTTGGCCAAAAAGGGCATATGCGTTTTTTCCTGAATATATTCAGGAAAAAACGCATACGCCCTTTTTGGCCAAACAAGCAAGCATGTTAAAGAAATCTGCACTACAATGAAGTCTCACTGCCCCCCGGTCAAAAGGGCCATCTGAAAAAAGTGTAAAATCCAGAAAGGCAGCACAGGCCATGGAGAACAGGGAGCCTTGTTATGCTGATGGGCGGGATGTAAATTGCCAACAGCCACTCTGGAGAAGTGTATGGTGTTTCCCGGAACACCGAAAAAACAAAGCTACGGAGCCTACGGCACTTCCACTTATGGTCCTATAGCTTAGGGAAATTAAAATCAAAAACACACAGCCACCCCAAAGTGTCGGACGGCTCTGTTTACAAGAACCTCGTCTACGGTACAAGTTAAATATCCCAGAATGTGAAAAATGGATAAAGAAGTTGTGGTACGTACGTACAATGGAATATCACTCAGCAATGAAATCTATGTCATCAGGCCCGTCGCGGCATAATGAGTGGATTCAGGTACGATGATTCTAAGTGAAATAAGTCACACAGTAAATGAAACATCATAAGATATCACTAATACACGGAATGTAAACTTGGCTACACATGAACTGAATTACAAAACAGAACAGGGTCTCAAATTTAGAAAACCAACTTATGCTTGCTTAAGGGGAAAGGTGAGTTGGGGTGCTGCATAAAACCAGAGATAGAAATTAGCACAGATACCTTTCCATAAGCCAAATATGTAATAGTCAAGACCTACCCCTTGCTCAACGAAATGGACTAAACACCCCATATTCAACGCCTAGGAATACACCTGACTAGTAAGAATCTTCAAACCCATGGATTTATATGTCTCCGTAAGAGAATGAAGCGTGTGTACAGCGGCATGAATGCAGCAGAGAAAATCCGATAAATCCCATTATCAAAATGAATTACACAAACAAAACCCAAGGACAGTGAAATAGAGAGCAATTCTTAAATAATTCATTCAGGGCTTGTGATGCAACCTGGATTTACCACATCTACACCCACAGCTGAGTGAGACATAAGGTTGGGCACTTCGGGCTGATAGCATTGGTGAGGTTCGATGAGCAAATGCAGACCCTTTGAAGTCATACAGCATGGTACCCATTCCATGGGTCCCAACTCTCCAAGTTTAAGGGATTCTTCCTTCAGCTAAAAGATGCATGGGAAACCCACAGTATGGTGCACCGTGTGACTGGCAAACGTTTTCAAATGCATCTCAGTTTTCGTCCCCTTTTACTCGGGTTCACCATTCCAGACCCTTTACGAACACTCTCCCCACTTGGAGAGTCAGTGCCTTTAACCTCCTGTTGGGCACAGTTTGCAATTTCTGCGCAAGATGAAAAGGAATAGGGAGAACGAATGACAGACTAGCTCTAGGTGTCTGCACGGGCAAATTTAACGCTCATTTCCCACCAGGAAGAGGAATTAACCAAAGGCTCAGCATGCCGTGCCGGAACCAGATTAGGGCCTGAAGCAATCCTGTGGGTTTGCCACCAGCTCACAAGATAGCGAGTTGAAGAAAGGAGCTCAGGGGCACTGTAACTCACAAACCTGCAGAGTTATAAATGACAGCTATCGTCCAAAAATATATTGAAGGAAGGCTGCGTAGATGATTTGTAAGTGGGGCAGAATTGCAGGAAAACGATTTCAGGGGGTACACGGGAATTGCATTTAAAGCATAGGAAAAGAGGCAGAACGTCGACAATGATGCTCTTGGCCAAAAAGGTCGTATGCGTTTTTTCCTGAATATATTCAGGAAAAAACGCATACCCCCTTTTTGGCCAACCAAGCAAGCATGTTAAAGAAATCTGCACTACAATGAAGTCTCACTGCCCCCCGGTCAAAAGGGCCATCTGAAAAAAGTGTAAAATCCAGAAAGGCAGCACAGGCCATGGAGAACAGGGAGCCTTGTTATGCTGATGGGCGGGATGTAAATTGCCAACAGCCACTCTGGAGAAGTGTATGGTGTTTCCCGGAACACCGAAAAAACAAAGCTACGGAGCCTACGGCACTTCCACTTATGGTCCTATAGCTTAGGGAAATTAAAATCAAAAACACACAGCCACCCCAAAGTGTCGGACGGCTCTGTTTACAAGAACCTCATCTACGGTACAAGTTAAATATCCCAGAATGTGAAAAATGGATAAAGAAGTTGTGGTACGTACGTACAATGGAATATCACTCAGCAATGAAATCTATGTCATCAGGCCCGTCGCGGCATAATGAGTGGATTCAGGTACGATATTCTAAGTGAAATAAGTCACACAGAAAATGAAACATCATAAGATATCACTACTACACGGAATGTAAACTTGGCTACACATGAACTGAATTACAAAACAGAACAGGGTCTCAAATTTAGAAAACCAACTTATGCTTGCTTAAGGGGAAAGGTGAGTTGGGGTGCTGCATAACACCAGAGACAGAAATTAGCACAGATACCTTTCCATAAGCCAAATATGTAATAGTCAAGACCTACCCCTTGCTCAACGAAATGGACTAAACACCCCATATTCAACGCCTAGGAATACACCTGACTAGTAAGAATCTTCAAACCCATGGATTTATATGTCTCCGTAAGAGAATGAAGCGTGTGTACAGCGGCATGAATGCAGCAGAGAAAATCCGATAAATCCCATTATCAAAATGAATTACACAAACAAAACCCAAGGACAGTGAAATAGAGAGCAATTCTTAAATAATTCATTCAGGGCTTGTGATGCAACCTGGATTTACCACATCTACACCCACAGCTGAGTGAGACATAAGGTTGGGCACTTCGGGCTGATAGCATTGGTGAGGTTCGATGAGCAAATGCAGACCCTTTGAAGTCATACAGCATGGTACCCATTCCATGGGTCCCAACTCTCCAAGTTTAAGGGATTCTTCCTTCAGCTAAAACATGCATGGGAAACCCACAGTATGGTGCACCGTGTGACTGGCAAACGTTTTCAAATGCATCTCAGTTTTCGTCCCCTTTTACTCGGGTTCACCATTCCAGACCCTTTACGAACACTCTCCCCACTTGGAGAGTCAGTGCCTTTAACCTCCTGTTGGGCACAGTTTGCAATTTCTGCGCAAGATGAAAAGGAATAGGGAGAACGAATGACAGACTAGCTCTAGGTGTCTGCACGGGCAAATTTAACGCTCATTTCCCACCAGGAAGAGGAATTAACCAAAGGCTCAGCATGCCGTGCCGGAACCAGATTAGGGCCTGAAGCAATCCTGTGGGTTTGCGGCCAGCTCACAAGATAGCGAGTTGAAGAAAGGAGCTCAGGGGCACTGTAACTCACAAACCTGCAGAGTTATAAATGACAGCTATCGTCCAAAAATATATTGAAGGAAGGCTGCGTAGATGATTTGTAAGTGGGGCAGAATTGCAGGAAAACGATTTCAGGGGGTACACGGGAATTGCATTTAAAGCATAGGAAAAGAGGCAGAACGTCGACAATGATGCTCTTGGCCAAAAAGGTCGTATGCGTTTTTTCCTGAATATATTCAGGAAAAAACGCATACCCCCTTTTTGGCCAACCAAGCAAGCATGTTAAAGAAATCTGCACTACAATGAAGTCTCACTGCCCCCCGGTCAAAAGGGCCATCTGAAAAAAGTGTAAAATCCAGAAAGGCAGCACAGGCCATGGAGAACAGGGAGCCTTGTTATGCTGATGGGCGGGATGTAAATTGCCAACAGCCACTCTGGAGAAGTGTATGGTGTTTCCCGGAACACCGAAAAAACAAAGCTACGGAGCCTACGGCACTTCCACTTATGGTCCTATAGCTTAGGGAAATTAAAATCAAAAACACACAGCCACCCCAAAGTGTCGGACGGCTCTGTTTACAAGAACCTCATCTACGGTACAAGTTAAATATCCCAGAATGTGAAAAATGGATAAAGAAGTTGTGGTACGTACGTACAATGGAATATCACTCAGCAATGAAATCTATGTCATCAGGCCCGTCGCGGCATAATGAGTGGATTCAGGTACGATATTCTAAGTGAAATAAGTCACACAGAAAATGAAACATCATAAGATATCACTACTACACGGAATGTAAACTTGGCTACACATGAACTGAATTACAAAACAGAACAGGGTCTCAAATTTAGAAAACCAACTTATGCTTGCTTAAGGGGAAAGGTGAGTTGGGGTGCTGCATAACACCAGAGACAGAAATTAGCACAGATACCTTTCCATAAGCCAAATATGTAATAGTCAAGACCTACCCCTTGCTCAACGAAATGGACTAAACACCCCATATTCAACGCCTAGGAATACACCTGACTAGTAAGAATCTTCAAACCCATGGATTTATATGTCTCCGTAAGAGAATGAAGCGTGTGTACAGCGGCATGAATGCAGCAGAGAAAATCCGATAAATCCCATTATCAAAATGAATTACACAAACAAAACCCAAGGACAGTGAAATAGAGAGCAATTCTTAAATAATTCATTCAGGGCTTGTGATGCAACCTGGATTTACCACATCTACACCCAGAGCTGAGTGAGACATAAGGTTGGGCACTTCGGGCTGATAGCATTGGTGAGGTTCGATGAGCAAATGCAGACCCTTTGAAGTCATACAGCATGGTACCCATTCCATGGGTCCCAACTCTCCAAGTTTAAGGGATTCTTCCTTCAGCTAAAACATGCATGGGAAACCCACAGTATGGTGCACCGTGTGACTGGCAAACGTTTTCAAATGCATCTCAGTTTTCGTCCCCTTTTACTCGGGTTCACCATTCCAGACCCTTTACGAACACTCTCCCCACTTGGAGAGTCAGTGCCTTTCACCTCCTGTTTGGCACAGTTTGCAATTTCTGCGCAAGATGAAAAGGAATAGGGAGAACGAATGAGAGACTAGCTCTAGGTGTCTGCACGGGCAAATTTAACGCTCATTTCCCACCAGGAAGAGGAATTAACCAAAGGCTCAGCATGCCGTACCGGAACAAGATTAGGGCCTGAGGCAATCCTGTGGGTTTGAGGCCAGCTCACAAGATAGCGAGTTGAAGAAATGAGCTCAGGGGCACTGTAACTCACAAACCTGCAGAGTTATAAATGACAGCTATCGTCCAAAAATATATTGAAGGAAGGCTGCGAAGACGACTTGTAAGTGGGGCAGAATTGCAGGAAAACGATTTCAGGGGGTACACGGGAATTGCATTTAAAGCATAGGAAAAGAGGCAGAACGTCGACAATGATGCTCTTGGCCAAAAAGGGCGTATGCGTTTTTTCCTGAATATATTCAGGAAAAAACGCATACGCCCTTTTTGGCCAACCAAGCAAGCATGTTAAAGAAATCTGCACTACAATGAAGTCTCACTGCCCCCCGGTAAAAAGGGTCATCTGAAAAAAGTGTAAAATCCAGAAAGGCAGCACAGGCCATGGAGAACAGGGAGCCTTGTTATGCTGATGGGCGGGATGTAAATTGCCAACAGCCACTCTGGAGAAGTGTATGGTGTTTCCCGGAACACCGAAGAAACAAAGCTACGGAGCCTACGGCACTTCCACTTATGGTCCTATAGCTTAGGGAAATTAAAATCAAAAACACACAGCCACCCCAAAGTGTCGGACGGCTCTGTTTACAAGAACCTCGTCTACGGTACAAGTTAAATATCCCAGAATGTGAAAAATGGATAAAGAAGTTGTGGTACGTACGTACAATGGAATATCACTCAGCAATGAAATCTATGTCATCAGGCCCGTCGCGGCATAATGAGTGGATTCAGGTACGATGATTCTAAGTGAAATAAGTCACACAGAAAATGAAACATCATAAGATATCACTAATACACCGAATGTAAACTTGGCTACACATGAACTGAATTACAAAACAGAACAGGGTCTCAAATTTAGAAAACCAACTTATGCTTGCTTAAGGGGAAAGGTGAGTTGGGGTGCTGCATAAAACCAGAGATAGAAATTAGCACAGATACCTTTCCATAAGCCAAATATGTAATAGTCAAGACCTACCCCTTGCTCAACGAAATGGACTAAACACCCCATATTCAACGCCTAGGAATACACCTGACTAGTAAGAATCTTCAAACCCATGGATTTATATGTATCCATAAGAGAATGAAGCGTGTGTACAGCGGCATGAATGCAGCAGAGAAAATCCGATAAATCCCATTATCAAAATGAATTACACAAACAAAACCCAAGGACAGTGAAATAGAGAGCAATTCTTAAATAATTCATTCAGGGCTTGTGATGCAACCTGGATTTACCACATCTACACCCAGAGCTGAGTGAGACATAAGGTTGGGCACTTCGGGCTGATAGCATTGGTGAGGTTCGATGAGCAAATGCAGACCCTTTGAAGTCATACAGCATGGTACCCATTCCATGGGTCCCAACTCTCCAAGTTTAAGGGATTCTTCCTTCAGCTAAAACATGCATGGGAAACCCACAGTATGGTGCACCGTGTGACTGGCAAACGTTTTCAAATGCATCTCAGTTTTCGTCCCCTTTTACTCGGGTTCACCATTCCAGACCCTTTACGAACACTCTCCCCACTTGGAGAGTCAGTACCTTTAACCTCCTGTTGGGCACAGTTTGCAATTTCTGCGCAAGATGAAAAGGAATAGGGAGAACGAATGACAGACTAGCTCTAGGTGTCTGCACGGGCAAATTTAACGCTCAATTCCCACCAGGAAGAGGAATTAACCAAAGGCTCAGCATGCCGTGCCAGAACCAGATTAGGGCCTGAGGCAATCCTGTGGGTTTGCGGCCAGCTCACAAGATAGCGAGTTGAAGAAAGGAGCTCAGGGACACTGTAACTCACAAACCTGCAGAGTTATAAATGACAGCTATCGTCCAAAAATATATTGAAGGAAGGCTGCGAAGACGACTTGTAAGTGGGGCAGAATTGCAGGAAAACGATTTCAGGGGGTACACGGGAATTGCATTAAAAGCATAGGAAAAGAGGCAGAACGTCGACAATGATGCTCTTGGCCAAAAAGGGCGTATGCGTTTTTTCCTGAATATATTCAGGAAAAAACGCATATGCACTTTTTGGCCAACCAAGCAAGCATGTTAAAGAAATCTGCACTACAATGAAGTCTCACTGCCCCCCGGTCAAAAGGGCCATCTGAAAAAAGTGTAAAATCCAGAAAGACAGCACAGGCCATGGAGAACAGCGAGCCTTGTTATGCTGATGGGCGGGATGTAAGTTGCCAACAGCCAGTCTGGAAAAATGTATGGTGTTTCCCGGAACATCTAAAAAACAAAGCAACGGAGCCTACGGCAATTCCCCTTATTGCCCTATAGCTTAGGAAAATTAAAATCAAAAACACACAGCCACCCAAAAGTCTCGGGCGGCTCTGTTTACAAGAACCTCGTCTACGGTACAAGTTAAATATCCCAGAATGTGAAAAATGGATAAAGAAGTTGTGGTACGTACGTACAATGGAATATCACACAGCAATGAAATCTATGTCATCAGGCCCGTCGCGGCATAATGAGTGGATTCAGGTACGATGATTCTAAGTGAAAAAAGTCACACAGAAAATGAAACATCATAAGATATCACTAATACACGGAATGTAAACTTGGATACACATGAACTGAATTACAAAACAGAACAGGGTCTCAAATTTAGAAAACCAACTTATGCTTGCTTAAGGGGAAAGGTGAGTTGGGGTGCTGCATAACACCAGAGACAGAAATTAGCACAGATACCTTTCCATAAGCCAAATATGTAATAGTCAAGACCTACCCCTTGCTCAACGAAATGGACTAAACACCCCATATTCAACGCCTAGGAATACACCTGACTAGTAAGAATCTTCAAACTCATGGATTTATATGTCTCCGTAAGAGAATGAAGCGTGTGTACAGCGGCATGAATGCAGCAGAGAAAATCCGATAAATCCCATTATCAAAATGAATTACACAAACAAAACCCAAGGACAGTGAAATAGAGAGCAATTCTTAAATAATTCATTCAGGGCTTGTGATGCAACCTGGATTTACCACATCTACACCCAGAGCTGAGTGAGACATAAGGTTGGGCACTTCGGGCTGATAGCATTGGTGAGGTTCGATGAGCAAATGCAGACCCTTTGAAGTCAGACAGCATGGTACCCATTCCATGGGTCCCAACTCTCCAAGTTTAAGGGATTCTTCCTTCAGCTAAAACATGCATGGGAAACCCACAGTATGGTGCACCGTGTGACTGGCAAACGTTTTCAAATGCATCTCAGTTTTCGTCCCCTTTTACTCGGGTTCACCATTCCAGACCCTTTACGAACACTCTCCCCACTTGGAGAGTCAGTGCCTTTCACCTCCTGTTTGGCACAGTTTGCAATTTCTGCGCAAGATGAACAGGAATAGGGAGAACCAATGAGAGACTAGCTGTAGGTGTCTGCACAGGCAAATTTAACGCTCATTTCCCACCAGGAAGAGGAATTAACCAAAGGCTCAGCATGCCGTGCCGGAACCAGATTAGGGCCTGAGGCAATCCTGTGGGTTTGCGGCCAGCTCACAGGATAGCGAGTTGAAGAAAGGAGCTCAGGGGCACTGTAACTCACAAACCTGCAGGGTTATAAATGACAGCTATCGTCCAAAAATATATTGAAGGAAGGCTGCGAAGACGACTTGTAAGCGGGACAGATTTGCAGGAAAACGATTTCAGGGGGCAGACGGGAATTGCATTAAAAGCATAGGAAAAGAGGCAGAACGTCGACAATGATGCTCTTGGCCAAAAAGGGCGTATGCGATTTTTCCTGAATATATTCAGGAAAAAACGCATACGCCCTTTTTGGCCAACCAAGCAAGCATGTTAAAGAAATCTGCACTACAATGAAGTCTCACTGCCCCCCGGTCAAAAGGGCCATCTGAAAAAAGTGTAAAATCCAGAAAGGCAGCACAGGCCATGGAGAACAGGGAGCCTTGTTATGCTGATGGGTGGGATGTAAATTGCCAACAGCCACTCTGGAGAAGTGGATGGTGTTTCCCGGAACACCGAAAAAACAAAGCTACGGAGCTTACGGCACTTCCACTTATGGTCCTAAGGCTTAGGGAAATTAAAATAAAAAACACACAGCCACCCCAAAGTTTCAGACGGCTCTGTTTACAAGAACCTCGTCTACGGTACAAGTTAAATATCCCAGAAAGCGAAAAATGGATAAACAAGTTTGGTATGTACGTACAATGGAATATCACTCACCAATGAAGTCTATGTCATCTGGCCCGTCATGGCATAATGAGTGGATTCAGGTACAATGATTCTAAGTGAAATAAGTCACACAGAAAATGAAACATCATAAGATATCACTAATACACCGAATGTAATCTTGGCTACACATGAACTGAATTACAAAACAGAACAGGGTCTCAAATTTAGAAAACCAACTTATGTTTGCTTAAGGGGAAAGGTGAGTTGGGGTGCTGCATAAAACCAGAGATAGAAATTAGCACAGATACCATTCCATACGTCAAATACGTAATAGTCAAACCTACCCCTTGCTCAACAAAATGGGCTAAACACCCTATATTCAACGCCTAGGAATACACCTGACTAGTAAGAATCTTCAAACCCATGGATTTATATGTCTCCATAAGAGAATCAAGCGTGTGTACAGCTGCATGAAGGCAGCAGAGAAAATCCGATAAATCCCATTATCAAAATGAATTAAAAAACAAAACACAATGACAGTGAAATAGAGAGCAATTCTTAAATAATTCATTCAGGGCTTGTGATGCAACCTGGATTTACCTCATCTACACCCAGAGCTGAGTGAGACATAAGGTTGGACACTTCGGGCTGATAGCATTGGTGAGGTTCGATGAGCAAATGAAGACCATTTGAATTCATACTGCATGGTACCCATTCCATGGTTCCCAACTCTCCAGGTTTAAGCGATTCTTACTTCATTTCAAACATGCATGGGAATCCCACAGTATGTTGCACCGTGCGACCGGGAAACGTTTTCAAATGCATCTCAGTTTTTGTCCCCTTTTATTTGGGTTCACTATTCCAGACCCTTTACTAACACTCTCCCCACTGGGAGAGTCAGTGCCTTTAACCTCCTGTTTGGCACATATTGCAATTTCTGCGCAAGATGAACAGGAATAGGGAGAACCAATGAGAGACTAGCTGTAGGTGTCTGCACGGGCAAATTTAACGCTCATTTCCCACCAGGAAGAGGAATTAACCAAAGGCTCAGCATGCCGTGCCGCAACAAGATTAGGGCCTGAAGCAATCCTGCGGGTTTGCGACCAGCTCAAAAGAAAGCGAT
This sequence comes from Delphinapterus leucas, assembly GCF_059928025.1. NCBI lineage: Eukaryota > Metazoa > Chordata > Mammalia > Artiodactyla > Monodontidae > Delphinapterus > Delphinapterus leucas. The sequence continues at coordinate 469,408 of NW_028322235.1, forward strand.
TTGAAGAAAGGAGCTCAGGGGCACTGTAATTCACAAACCTGCAGAGTTATAAATGACAGGTATCCTCCAAAAATATATTGAAGGAAGGCTGCGAAGAGGACTTGAAAGCGGGGCAGAATTGCAGGAAAACGATTTCAGGGGGTAGACTGGAATTGCATTTAAATCATAGGAAAAGAGGCAGAACGACGACAATGATGCACTTGGCCAAAAAGGGCGTATGCGTTTTTTCCTGAATATATTCAGGAAAAAACGCATACGCCCTTTTTGGCCAACCAAGCAAGCATGTTAAAGAAATCTGCACTACAATGAAGTCTCACTGCCCCCCGGTCAAAAGGGCCATCTGAAAAAAGTGTAAAATCCAGAAAGGCAGCACAGGCCATGGAGAACAGGGAGCCTTGTTATGCTGATGGGCGGAATGTAAATTGCCAACAGCCAGTCTGGAGAAGTGTATGGTGTTTCCCGGAACACCGAAAAAACAAAGCTACGGAGCCTACGGCACTTCCACTTATGGTCCTATAGCTTAGGGAAATTAAAATCAAAAACACACAGCCACCCCAAAGTGTCGGACGGCTCTGTTTACAAGAACCTCGTCTACGGTTCAAGTTAAATATCGCAGAATGTGAAAAATGGATAAAGAAGTTGTGGTACGTACGTACAATGGAATATCACTCAGCAATGAAATCTATGTCATCAGGCCCGTCGCGGCATAATGAGTGGATTCAGGTATGAAGATTCTAAGTGAAATAAGTCACACAGAAAATGAAACATCATAAGATATCACTACTACACGGAATGTAAACTTGGCTACACATGAACTGAATTACAAAACAGAACAGGGTCTCAAATTTAGAAAACCAACTTATGCTTGCTTAAGGGGAAAGGTGAGTTGGGGTGCTGCATAAAACCAGAGATAGAAATTAGCACAGATACCTTTCCATAAGCCAAATATGTAATAGTCAAGACCTACCCCTTGCTCAACGAAATGGACTAAACACCCCATATTCAATGCCTAGGAATACACCTGACTAGTAAGAATCTTCAAACCCATGGATTTATATGTCTCGGTAAGAGAAAGAAGCCTTTGTACAGTAGCATGAATGCAGCAGAGAAAATCCGATAAATCCCATTATCAAAATGAATTACAAAAACAAAACTCAAGGACAGTGAAATAGAGAGCAATTCTTAAATAATTCATTCAGGGCTTGTGATGCAACCTGGATTTACCTCATCTAAACCCAGAGCTGAGTGAGACATAAGGTTGGGCACTTCGGGCTGATAGCATTGGTGAGGTTCGATGAGCAAATGCAGACCCTTTGAAGTCATATTGCATGGTACCCATTCCATGGGTCCCAACTCTCCAGGTTTAAGCGATTCTTCCTTCAGCTAAAGCATGCATGGGAAACCCACAGTATGGTGCACCGTGTGACTGGGAAACGTTTTCAAATTCATCTCAGGTTTTGTCCTCTTTTACTCCGGTTCAACATTCCAGACCCTTTACGAACACTCTACCCACTTGGAGAGTCAGTGCCTTTAACTTCCTGTTTGGCACAGTTTGCAATTTCTGCGCAAGATGAACAGGAAGAGGGAGAACCAATGTGAGAATAGCTGTAGGTGTCTGCACGGGCAAATTTAACGCTCATTTCCCACCAGGAAGAGGAATTAACCAAAGGCTCAGCATGCCCTGCCGGAACCAGATTAGGGCCTGAGGCAATCCTGTGGGTTTGCGGCTAGCTCACAAGATAGCGAGTTGAAGAAAGGAGCTCAGGGGCACTGTAACTCACAAACCTGCAGAGTTATAAATGACAGCTATCGTCCAAAAATATATTGAAGGAAGGCTGCGAAGACGACTTGTAAGTGGGGCAGAATTGCAGGAAAACGATTTCAGGGGGTAGACGTGAATTGCATTTAAAGCATAGGAAAAGAGGCAGAACGTCGACAATGATGCTCTTGGCCAAAAAGGGCGTATGCGTTTTTTCCTGAATATATTCAGGAAAAAATGCATACGCCCTTTTTGGCCAACCAAGCAAGCATGTTAAAGAAATCTGCACTACAATGAAGTCTCACTGCCACCCGGTCAAAAGGGCCATCTGAAAAAATGTAAAATCCAGAAAGGCAGCACAGGCCATGGAGAACAGCGAGCCTTGTTATGCTGATGGGCGGGATGTAAATTGCCAACAGCCACTCTGGAGAAGTGTATGGTGTTTCCCGGAACACCGAAAAAACAAAGCTACGGAGCCTAAGGCACTTCCACTTATGGTCCTATAGAATAGGGAAATTAAAATCAAAAACACACAGCCACCCCAAAGTGTCGGACGGCTCTGTTTACAACAACCTCATCTACGGTACAAGTTAAATATCCCAGAATGTGAAAAATGGATAAAGAAGTTGTGGTACGTACGTACAATGGAATATCACTCAGCAATGAAATCTATGTCATCAGGCCCGTCGCGGCATAATGAGTGGATTCAGGTACGATGATTCTAAGTGAAATAAGTCACACAGAAAATGAAACATCATAAGATATCACTACTACACGGAATGTAAACTTGGCTACACATGAACTGAATTACAAAACAGAACAGGGTCTCAAATTTAGAAAACCAACTTATGCTTGCTTAAGGGGAAAGGTGAGTTGGGGTGCTGCCTAAAACCAGAGATAGAAATTAGCACTGATACCTTTCCATAAGCCAAATATGTAATAGTCAAGACCTACCCCTTGCTCAACGAAATGGACTAAACACCCCATATTCAACGCCTAGCAATACACCTGACTACTAAGAATCTTCAAACCCATGGATTTATATGTCTCCGTAAGAGAATGAAGCGTGTGTACAGCGGCATGAATGCAACAGAGAAAATCCGATAAATCCCATTATCAAAATGAATTACACAAACAAAACCCAAGGACTGTGAAATAGAGAGCAATTCTTAAATAATTCATTCAGGGCTTGTGATGCAACCTGGATTTACCACATGTACACCCAGAGCTGAGTGAGACATAAGCTTGGGCACTTCGGGCTGATAGCATTGGTGAGGTTCGATGAGCAAATGCAGACCCTTTGAAGTCATACAGCATGGTACCCATTCCATGGGTCCCAACTCTCCAAGTTTAAGGGATTCTTCCTTCAGCTAAAACATGCATGGGAAACCCACAGTATGGTGCACCGTGTGACTGGCAAACGTTTTCAAATGCATCTCAGTTTTCGTCCCCTTTTACTCGGGTTCACCATTCCAGACCCTTTACGAATATTCTCCCCACTTGGATAGTCAGTGCCTTTAACCTCCTGTTGGGCACAGTTTGCAATTTCTGCGCAAGATGAAAAGGAATAGGGAGAACGAATGAGAGACTAGCTCCAGGTGTCTGCACGGGCAAATTTAACGCTCATTTCCCACCAGGGAGAGGAATTAACCAAAGGCTCAGCATGCCGTGCCGGAACCAGATTAGGGCCTGAGGCAATCCTGTGGGTTTGCGGCCAGCTCACAAGATAGCGAGTTGAAGAAAAGAGCTCAGGGGCACTGTAACTCACAAACACGCAGAGTTATAAATGACAGCTATCGTCCAAAAATATATTGAAGGAAGGCTGCGAAGACGACTTGTAAGCGGGGCAGATTTGCAGGAAAACGATTTCAGGGGGCAGACGGGAATTTCATTTAAAGCATAGGAAAAGAGGCAGAACGTCGACAATGATGCTCTTGGCCAAAAAGGGCGTATGCGTTTTTTCCTGAATATATTCAGGAAAAAACGCATACGCCCTTTTTGGCCAACCAAGCATGCATGTTAAAGAAATGTGCGCTTCAATGAAGTCTCACTGCCCCCCGGTCAAGAGGGCCATCTGAAAAAAGTGTAAAATCCAGAAAGGCAGCACAGGCCATGGAGAACAGGGAGCCTTGTTATGCTGATGGGCGGGATGTAAATTGCCAACAGCCACTCTGGAGAAGTGGATGGTGTTTCCCGGAACACCGAAAAAACAAAGCTACGGAGCCTACGGCACTTCCACTTATGGTCCTATAGCTTAGGGAAATTAAAATGAAAAACACCCAGCCACCCCTAAGTGTCGGACGGCTCTGTTTACAAGAACCTCGTCTACGGTACAAGTTAAATATCCCAGAATGTGAAAAATGGATAAAGAAGTTGTGGTACGTACGTACAATGGAATATCACTCAGCAATGAAATCTACGTCATCAGGCCCGTCGCGGCATAATGAGTGGATTCAGGTACGATGATTCTAAGTGAAATAAGTCACATAGAAAATGAAACATCATAAGATATCAATAATACACCGAATGTAAACTTGGATACACATGAACTGAATTACAAAACAGAACAGGGTCTCAAATTTAGAAAACCAACTTATGCTTGCTTAAGGGGAAAGGTGAGTTGGGGTGCTGCCTAAAACCAGAGATAGAAATTAGCACAGATACCTTTCCATAAGCCAAATATGTAATAGTCAAGACCTACCCCTTGCTCAACGAAATGGACTAAACACCCCATATTCAACGCCTAAGAATACACTGACTAGTAAGAATCTTCAAACCCATGGATTTATATGTCTCCGTAAGAGAATGAAGCGTGTGTACAGCGGCATGAATGCAGCAGAGAAAATCCGATAAATCCCATTATCAAAATGAATTACACAAACAAAACCCAAGGACAGTGAAATAGAGAGCAATTCTTAAATAATTCATTCAGGGCTTGTGATGCAACCTGGATTTACCACATCTACACCCAGAGCTGAGTGAGACATAAGGTTGGGCACTTCGGGCTGATAGCATTGGTGAGGTTCGATGAGCAAATGCAGACCCTTTGAAGTCATACAGCATGGTACCCATTCCATGGGTCCCAACTCTCCAAGTTTAAGGGATTCTTCCTTCAGCTAAAACATGCATGGGAAACCCACAGTATGGTGCACCGTGTGACTGGCAAACGTTTTCAAATGCATCTCAGTTTTCGTCCCCTTTTACTCAGGTTCACCATTCCAGACCCTTTACGAACACTCTCCCCACTTGGAGAGTCAGTGCCTTTAACCTCCTGTTGGGCACAGTTTGCAATTTCTGCGCAAGATGAAAGGGAATAGGGAGAGCCAATGAGAGACTAACTCTAGGTGTCTGCACGGGCAAATTTAACGCTCATTTCCCACCAGGAAGAGGAATTAACCAAAGGCTCAGCATGCCGTGCCGGAACCAGATTAGGTCCTGAAGCCATCCTGTGGGTTTGCCAGCAGCTCACAAGATAGCGAGTTGAAGAAAGGAGCTCAGGGGCACTGTAACTCACAAACCTGCAGAGTTATAAATGACAGCTATCGTCCAAAAATATATTGAAGGAAGGCTGCGAAGACGACTTGTAAGCGGGACAGATTTGCAGGAAAACGATTTCAGGGGGTAGACGGGAATTGCATTTAAAGAATAGGAAAAGAGGCAGAACGTCGACAATGATGCTCTTGGCCAAAAAGGGCGTATGCTTTTTCTCCTGCAGGAAAAAACGCATACGCCCTTTTTGGCCAACCAAGCAAGCATGTTAAAGAAATCTGCACTACAATGAAGTCTCACTGCCCCCCGGTCAAAAGGGCCATCTGAAAAAAGTGTAAAATCCAGAAAGGCAGCACAGGCCATGGAGAACAGGGAGCCTTGTTATGCTGATGGGCGGGATGTAAATTGCCAACAGCCACTCTGGAGAAGTGGATGGTGTTTCCCGGAACACCGAAAAAACAAAGCTACGGAGCCTACGGCACTTCCACTTATGGTCCTATAGCTTAGGGAAATTAAAATCAAAAACACACAGCCACCCCAAAGTGTCGGACGGCTCTGTTTACAAGAACCTCGTCTACGGTACAAGTTAAATATCCCAGAATGTGAAAAATGGATAAAGAAGTTGTGGTACGTACGTACAATGGAATATCACTCAGCAATGAAATCTATGTCATCAGGCCCGTCGCGGCATAATGAGTGGATTCAGGTACGATGATTCTAAGTGAAATAAGTCACACAGAAAATGAAACATCATAAGATATCACTACTACACGGAATGTAAACTTGGCTACACATGAACTGAATTACAAAACAGAACAGGGTCTCAAATTTAGAAAACCAACTTATGCTTGCTTAAGGGGAAAGGTGAGTTGCGGTGCTGCATAAAACCAGAGATAGAAATTAGCACAGATACCTTTCCATAAGCCAAATATGTAATAGTCAAGCCCTACCACTTGCTCAACGAAATGGATTAAACACCCCATATTCAACACCTAGGAATACACCTGACTAGTAAGAATCTTCAAACCCATGGATTTATATGTCTCCGTAAGAGAATGAAGCGTGTGTACAGCGGCATGAATGCAGCAGAGAAAATCCGATAAATCCCATTATCAAAATGGATTACACAAACAAAACCCAAGGACAGTGAAATAGAGAGCAATTCTTAAATAATTCATTCAGGGCTTGTGATGCAACCTGGATTTACCACATCTACACCCAGAGCTGAGTGAGACATAAGGTTGGGCACTTCGGGCTGATAGCATTGGTGAGGTTCGATGAGCAAATGCAGACCCTTTGAAGTCATACAGCATGGTACCCATTCCATGGTTCCCAACTCTCCAAGTTTAAGGGATTCTTCCTTCAGCTAAAACATGCATGGGAAACCCACAGTATGGTGCACCGTGTGACTGGCAAACGTTTTCAAATGCATCTCAGTTTTCGTCCCCTTTTACTCGGGTTCACCATTCCAGACCCTTTACGAACACTCTCCCCACTTGGAGAGTCAGTGCCTTTAACCTCCTGTTGGGCACAGTTTGCAATTTCTGAGCAAGATGAAAAGGAATAGGGAGAATCAATGAGAGACTAGCTCTAGGTGTCTGCACGGGCAAATTTAACGCTCATTTCCCACCAGGAAGACGAATTAACCAAAGGCTCAGCATGCCGTGCCGGAACCAGATTAGGGCCTGAGGCAATCCTGTGGGTTTGCGGCCAGCTCACAAGATAGCGAGTTGAAGAAATGAGCTCAGGGGCACTGTAACTCACAAACCTGCAGAGTTATAAATGACAGCTATCGTCCAAAAATATATTGAAGGAAGGCTGCGAAGACGACTTGTAAGTGGGGCAGAATTGCAGGAAAACGATTTCAGGGGGTAGACGGGAATTGCATTTAAAGCATAGGAAAAGAGGCAGAACGTCGACAATGATGCTCTTGGCCAAAAAGGGCGTATGCGTTTTTTCCTGAATATATTCAGGAAAAAACGCATACGCCCTTTTTGGCCAACCAAGCAAGCATGTTAAAGAAATCTGCACTACAATGAAGTCTCACAGCCCCCCGGTCAAAAGGGCCATCTGAAAAAAGTTTAAAATCCAGAAAGGCAGCACAGGCCATGGAGAACAGGGAGCCTTGTTATGCTGATGGGCGGGATGTAATTTGCCAACAGCCACTCTGGAGAAGTGTATGGTGTTTCCTCAAAAACCTAAAAAACAAAGCTACGGAGCCTACGGCACTTCCACTTATGGTCCTATAGCTTAGGGAAATTAAAATCAAAAACACACAGCCACCCCAAAGTGTCGGACGGCTCTGTTTACAAGAACCTCGTCTACGGTACAATTTAAATATCCCAGAATGTGAAAAATGGATAAAGAAGTTGTGGTACGTACGTACAATGGAATATCACACAGCAATGAAATCTATGTCATCAGGCCCGTCGCGGCATAATGAGTGGATTCAGGTACGATGATTCTAAGTGAAATAAGTCACACAGAAAATGAAACATCATAAGATATCACTAATACACGGAATGTAAACTTGGCTACACATGAACTGAATTACAAAACAGAACAGGGTCTCAAATTTAGAAAACCAACTTATGCTTGCTTAAGGGGAAAGGTGAGTTGGGGTGCTGCCTAAAACCAGAGATAGAAATTAGCACAGATACATTTCCATAAGCCAAATATGTAATAGTCAAGACCTACCCCTTGCTCAACGAAATGGACTAAACACCCCATATTCAACGCCTAGGAATACACCTGACTAGTAAGAATCTTCAAACCCATGGATTTATATGTCTCCGTAAGAGAATGAAGCGTGTGTACAGCGGCATGAATGCAGCAGAGAAAATCCGATAAATCCCATTATCAAAATGAATTACACAAACAAAACCCAAGGACAGTGAAATAGAGAGCAATTCTTAAATAATTCATTCAGGGCTTGTGATGCAACCTGGATTTACCACATCTACACCCAGAGCTGATTGAGACATAAGGTTGGGCACTTCGGGCTGATAGCATTGGTGAGGTTCGATGAACAAATGCAGACCCTTTGAAGTCATACAGCATGGTACCCATTCCATGGGTCCCAACTCTCCAAGTTTAAGGGATTCTTCCTTCAGCTAAAACATGCATGGGAAACCCACAGTATGGTGCACCGTGTGACTGGCAAACGTTTTCAAATGCATCTCAGTTTTCGTCCCCTTTTACTCGGGTTCACCATTCCAGACCCTTTACGAACACTCTCCCCACTTGGAGAGTCAGTGCCTTTAACCTCCTGTTGGGCACAGTTTGCAATTTCTGCGCAAGATGAAAAGGAATAGGGAGAACGAATGAGAGACTAGCTCTAGGTGTCTGCACGGGCAAATTTAACGCTCATTTCCCACCAGGAAGAGGAATTAACCAAAGGCTCAGCATGCCGTGCCGGAACCAGATTAGGGCCTGAGGCAATCCTGTGGGTTTGCGGCTAGCTCACAAGATAGCGAGTTGAAGAAATGAGCTCAGGGGCACTGTAACTCACAAACACGCAGAGTTATAAATGACAGCTATCGTCCAAAAATATATTGAAGGAAGGCTGCGAAGACGACTTTTAAGTGGGGCAGAATTGCAGGAAAATAATTTCAGGGGGTAGACGGGATTTGCATTTAAAGCATAGGAAAAGAGGCAGAACGTCGACAATGATGCTCTTGGCCAAAAAGGGCGTATGCGTTTTTTCCTGAATATATTCAGGAAAAAACGCATACGCCCTTTTTGGTCAACCATGCAAGCATGTTAAAGAAATCTGCACTACAATGAAGTCTCACTGCCCCCCGGTCAAAAGGGCCATCTGAATAAAGTGTAAAATCCAGAAAGGCAGCACAGGCCATGGAGAACAGGGAGCCTTGTTATGCTGATGGGCGGGATGTAAATTGCCAACAGCCACTCTGGAGAAGTGTATGGTGTTTCCCGGAACACCGAATAAACAAAGCTACGGAGCCTACGGCACTTCCACTTATGATCCTATAGCTTAGGGAAATTAAAATCAAAAACACACAGCCACCCCAAAGTGTCGGACGGCTCTGTTTACAAGAACCTCGTCTACGGTACAAGTTAAATATCGCAGAATGTGAAAAATGGATAAAGAAGTTGTGGTACGTACGTACAATGGAATATCACTCAGCAATGAAATCTATGTCATCAGGCCCGTCGCGGCATAATGAGTGGATTCAGGTACGATGATTCTAAGTGAAATAAGTCACACAGAAAATGAAACATCATAAGATATCACTAATACACGGAATGTAAACTTGGCTACACATGAACTGAATTACAAAACAGAACAGGGTCTCAAATTTAGAAAACCAACTTATGCTTGCTTAAGGGGAAAGGTGAGTTGGGGTGCTGCATAAAACCAGAGATAGAAATTAGCACAGATACCTTTCCATAAGCCAAATATGTAATAGTCAAGACCTACCCCTTGCTCAACGAAATGGACTAAACACCCCATATTCAACGCCTAGGAATACACCTGACTAGTAAGAATCTTCAAACCCATGGATTTATATGTCTCCCTAAGAGAATGAAGCGTGTGTACAGCGGCATGAATGCAGCAGAGAAAATCCGATAAATCCCATTATCAAAATAAATTACACAAACAAAACCCAAGGACAGTGAAATAGAGAGCAATTCTTAAATAATTCATTCAGGGCTTTTGATGCAACCTGGATTTACCACATCTACACCCAGAGCTGAGTGAGACATAAGGTTGGGCACTTCGGGCTGATAGCATTGGTGAGGTTCGATGAGCAAATGCAGACCCTTTGAAGTCATACAGCATGGTACCCATTCCATGGGTCCCAACTCTCCAAGTTTAAGGGATTCTTCCTTCAGCTAAAACATGCATGGGAAACCCACAGTATGGTGCACCGTGTGACTGGCAAACGTTTTCAAATGCATCTCAGTTTTCGTCCCCTTTTACTCGGGTTCACCATTCCAGACCCTTTACGAACACTCTCCCCACTTTGAGAGTCAGTGCCTTTAACCTCCTGTTGGGCACAGTTTGCAATTTCTGCGCAAGATGAAAAGGAATAGGGAGAACGAATGAGAGACTAACTCTAGGTGTCTGCACGGGCAAATTTAACACTCATTTCCCACCAGGAAGAGGAATTAACCAAAGGCTCAGCATGCCGTGCCGGAACCAGATTAGGGCCTGAAGCAATCCTGTCGGTTTGTGGCCAGCTCACAAGATAGCGAGTTGAAGAAATGAGCTCAGGGGCACTGTAATTCACAAACCTGCAGAGTTATAAATGACAGCTATCGTCCAAAAATATATTGAAGGAAGGCTGCGAGGAGGACTTGAAAGCGGGGAGAATTGCAGGAAAACGATTTCAGGGGGTAGACTGGAATTGCATTTAAAGCATAGGAAAAGAGGCAGAAGGTCGACAATGATGCACTTGGCCAAAAAGGGCGTATGCGCTTTTTCCTGAACATATTCAGGAAAAAACGCATACGCCCTTTTTGGCCAACCAAGCAAGCATGTTAAAGAAATCTGCACTACAATGAAGTCTCACTGCCCCCGGTCAAAAGGGCCATCTGAAAAATGTGTAAAATCCAGAAAGGCAGCACAGGCCATGGAGAACAGGGAGCCTTGTTATGCTGATGGGCGGGATGTAAATTGCCAACAGCCACTCTGGAGAAGTGGATGGTGTTTCGCGGAACACCGAAAAAACAAAGCTACGGAGCCTACGGCACTTCCACTTATGGTCCTATAGCTTAGGGAAATTAAAATCAAAAACACACAGCCACCCCAAAGTGTTAGACGGCTCTGTTTACAAGAACCTCGTCTACGGTACAAGTTAAATATCCCAGAATGTGAAAAATGGATAAAGAATTTGTGGTACGTACGTACAATGGAATATCACTCAGCAATGAAATCTATGTCATCAGGCCCGTCGCGGCATAATGAGTGGATTCAGGTACGATGATTCTAAGTGAAATAAGTCACACAGAAAATGAAACATCATAAGATATCACTAATACACGGAATGTAAACTTGGCTACACATGAACTGAATTACAAAACAGAAGAGGGTCTCAAATTTAGAAAACCAACTTATGCTTGCTTAAGGGGAAAGGTGAGTTGGGGTGCTGCATAAAACCAGAGATAGAAATTAGCACAGATACCTTTCCATAAGCCAAATATGTAATAGTCAAGACCTACCCCTTGCTCAACGAAATGGACTAAACACCCCATATTCAACGCCTAGGAATACACCTGACTAGTAAGAATCTTCAAACCCATGGATTTATAGGTCTCCGTAAGAGAATGAAGCGTGTGTACAGCGGCATGAATGCAGCAGAGAAAATCCGATAAATCCCATTATCAAAATGAATTACACAAACAAAACCCAAGGACAGTGAAATAGAGAGCAATTCTTAAATAATTCATTCAGGGCTTGTGATGCAACCTGGATTTACCACATCTACACCCAGAGCTGAGTGAGACATAAGGTTGGGCACTTCGGGCTGATAGCATTGGTGAGGTTCGATGAGCAAATGCAGACCCTTTGAAGTCATACAGCATGGTACCCATTCCATGGGTCCCAACTCTCCAAGTTTAAGGGATTCTTCCTTCAGCTAAAACATGCATGGGAAACCCACAGTATGGTGCACCGTGTGACTGGCAAACGTTTTCAAATGCATCTCAGTTTTCGTCCCCTTTTACTCGGGTTCACCATTCCAGACCCTTTACGAACACTCTCCCCACTTGGAGAGTCGGTGCCTTTAACCTCCTGTTGGGCACAGTTTGCAATTTCTGCGCAAGATGAACAGGAAGAGGGAGAACCAATGAGAGACTAGCTGTAGGTGTCTGCACGGGCAAATTTAACGCTCATTTCCAACCAGGAAGAGGAATTAACCAAAGGCTCAGCATGCCGTGACTGAACAAGATTAGGGCCTGAAGCAATCCTGCGGCTTTACCGCCAGCTCAAAAGAAAGCAATTTGAAGAAAGGAGCTCAGGGGCACTGTAATTCACAAACCTGCAGAGTTATAAATGACAGCTATCGTCCAAAAATATATTGAAGGAAGGCTGCGAAGAGGACTTGAAAGCGGGGCAGAATTGCAGGAAAACGATTTCAGGGGGTAGACTGGAATTGCATTTAAAGCATAGGAAAAGAGGCAGAACGTCGACAATGATGCACTTGGCCAAAAAGGGCGTATGCGTTTTTTCCTGAACGTATTCAGGAAAAAACGCATACGCCCTTTTTGGCCAACCAAGCAAGCATGTTAAAGAAATCTGCACTACAATGAAGTCTCACTGCCCCCGGTCAAAAGGGCCATCTGAAAAAAGTGTAAAATCCAGAAAGGCAGCACAGGCCATGGAGAACAGCGAGCCTTGTTATGCTGATTGGCGGGATGTAAATTGCCAACAGCCAGTCTGGAAAAATGTATGGTGTTTCCCGGAACATCTAAAAAACAAAGCAACGGAGCCTACGGCACTTCCCCTTATTGCCCTATAGCTTAGGAAAATTAAAATCAAAAACACACAGCCACCCAAAAGTCTCGGGCGGCTCTGTTTACAAGAACCTTGTCTACGGTACAAGTTAAATATCCCAGAATGTGAAAAATGGATAAAGAAATTGTGGTACGTACGTACAATGGAATATCACACAGCAATGAAATCTATGTCATCAGGCCCGTCGCGGCATAATGAGTGGATTCAGGTACGATGATTCTAAGTGAAATAAGTCACACAGAAAATGAAACATCATAAGATATCACTAATACACGGAATGTAAACTTGGCTACACATGAACTGAATTACAAAACAGAACAGGGTCTCAAATTTAGAAAACCAACTTATGCTTGCTTAAGGGGAAAGGTGAGTTGGGGTGCTGCATAAAACCAGAGATAGAAATTAGCACAGATACCTTTCCATAAGCCAAATATGTAATAGTCAAGACCTACCCCTTGCTCAACGAAATGGACTAAACACCTCATATTCAACGCCTAGGAATACACCTGACTAGTAAGAATCTTCAAACCCATGGATTTATATGTCTCCGTAAGAGAATGAAGCGTGTGTACAGCGGCATGAATGCAGCAGAGAAAATCCGATAAATCCCATTATCAAAATGAATTACACAAACAAAACCCAAGGACAGTGAAATAGAGAGCAATTCTTAAATAATTCATTCAGGGCTTGTGATGCAACCTGGATTTACCACATCTACACCCAGAGCTGAGTGAGATATAAGGTTGGGCACTTCGGGCTGATAGCATTGGTGAGGTTCGATGAGCAAATGCAGACCCTTTGAAGTCATACAGCATGGTACCCATTCCATGGGTCCCAACTCTCCAAGTTTAAGGGATTCTTCCTTCAGCTAAAACATGCATGGGAAACCCACAGTATGGTGCACCGTGTGACTGGCAAACGTTTTCAAATGCATCTCAGTTTTCGTCCCCCGGTACTCGGGTTCACCATTCCAGACCCTTTACTAACACTCTCCCCACTTGGAGAGTCAGTGCCTTTAACCTCCTGTTTGGCACAGTTTGCAATTTTTGCGCAAGATGAACAGGAATTCGGAGAACCAATGAGAGACTAGCTGTAGGTGTTGGCACGGGCAAATGTAACGCTCATTTCCCACCAGGAAGAGGAATTAACCAAAGCCTCCGCATGCCGTTCCGGAAGCAGACTGGGGCCTGAAGCAATCCTGCGGGTTTGCGGCCAGCTCACAAGATAGCGAGTTGAAGAAAGGAGCTCAGGGTCACTGTAATTCACAAATCAGCAGAGTTATAAATGACAGCTATCGTCCAAAAATATATTGAAGGAAGGCTCCGAAGAGGACTTGTAAGTGGGGCAGAATTGCAGGAAAACCATTTCAGGGCTTTGACTGCAATTGCCTTTAAAGCATAGGAAAAGAGGCAGAATGCCGACAATGATGCACTTGGCCAAAAAGGGCGTATGGGTTTTTTCCTGAATATATTCAGGAAAAAACGCATATGCCCTTTTTGGCCAACCAAGCAAGCATGTTAAAGAAATCTGCACTACAATGAAGTCTCACTGACCCCGGATCAAAAGGGCCATTTGAAAAATGTGTAAAATCCAGAAAAGCAGCACAGGCCCTGGAGAACAGGGAGCCTTGTTATGCTGATGGGCGGGATGTAAATTGCCAACAGCCACTCTGGATAAGTGTATGGTGTTTTCTGAAACACGTAGAAAACCAAGCAACACAGCCTATGGCACTTCCACTTATGGTCCTATAGCTTAGGGAAATTAAAATCAAAAACACACAGCCACTCCAAATTTCGGACAGCTCTTTTTACAAGAACCTCGTCTATGGTACAAGCTAAATATCTCAGAAAGCGAAAAATGGATAAAAAAGTTGTGGTACGTACGTACAATGGTATATCATTCAGCAATGAAATCTATGTCATCAGGCCCGTAGCGGCATAATGAGTGGATTCAGGTACGATGATTCTACGTGAAATAAGTCATACAGAAAAAGAAACATCATAAGATATCACTAATACACGGAATGTAAACTTGGCTACACATGAAGTGAATTACAAAACACAACAGGGTCTCACATTTAGAAAACCAAATTACGTTTGCTTATGGGGAAAGGTGAGTTGAGGTGCCGCATAAAACCAGAGAATGAAATTAGCACAGATACCGTTCCATAAGCCATATATGTAATATACATGATCTACTCCTTGCTCAACGAAATGGACTCAACATCACATATTCAACCCCAAGAATATACGTGACTAGAACGAGTCTTAAAACCTATGTATTTATATGTCTCCATAAGGGAATCCAGTGTGTGTACATCGGCATAAACGCAGCATTGAAAATCAGCTAAATCCCATTATACAAATAAATTTTAAAAACTATCACAAAGACTGTGAAATAGAGAGCAATTCTTAAATAATTCATTCATGGCTTGTGATGAGACCTGGGTTTACCACATCCACACCCACAGCTGGGTTAGACATAAGGCTGGACGCTTGGGGCTGATAGGATTGGTGAGGTTCGGTCAGCAAATGCAGACCATTAGAAGTAATACTGCATGGTACCTATTCCAAGGTTCCCAGCTTTCCCGGTTTAAGGGATTCGTCCTTCAGCTCAAACATGCATGGGGAATGCCGAGTATGGTCCACCGTGTGATCAGAAAACGTTTTTAAATGCATCTCTGTTTTCGTCCCTTGGTCCTCAGGTTCACCATTCAAGACACTTTACTAACACTCTCCCCACTTGGAGAGTCAGTGCCTTTAACCTCCTGTTTGGTACAGTTTGCAATTTCTGCGAAAGATGAACAGGAATAGGGAGACCCAATGAAAGACTAGCTGTGGGTTTGTGGACAGGCACATTTAACTCTCATTTCCCTCCAGGAAGAGGAACTAACCACAGGCTCAGCGTTCCATGCCGGAACCAGATTAAGGCCTGAAGCAATCCTGCAGTTTTGCGGCCAATTCACAAGAAAGCGAGTTGAAGTAAGAGGCTCAGGGGCACTGTAATTCACAAACCTGCAGAGTTATAAATGACAGCTATCGTCCAAAAATATATTCAAGTAAGGCTGCAAAGAGGACTTGAAAATGGGGCAGAATTGCCGGAATGCGATTTCAGGAGGTAGACGGGAATTGCTCTGAAAGCATAGGAAAAGAGGCAAAACCTCGACAATGATGCACTTGACCAAAAAGTGCATATGCGTTTTTTTCCAGGGCCCTCATTTACGAGGGTAGGAGGCTCTCAGCATGCTCCAGGGGCCAACAGAGGCCCCACGTTGCCAAGGTGACGTGACCCAGCCAGCCACGTGTGACCTCACATCAGAGGGCCCACCTCACAGAAGGGTAAGGAACCCAGCCAGGATCAGACTCTCACCAGAGGGCCCACATCACCAAGGGGATGGGAACCAGGCAGGAGTGTCCTCACACCCGTGGGGCCACATCATCGAAAGTTGAGGTACCCAGCACATGTAGCCTCAAACCAGAGGACCCACATCACCATGGGTCTCGGAGTGAGGCAGGCAGGATTAACCTCACAACACATGGCCCACTGTATAAAAAAGGTGAGGAATCCAGCAGTTGGAACTTCCCAGCAGGCGGCCCAGAGCACCGAGGGTATGAGATCCAGGCCACAGTGAACTCACAGCAGAGGGCCCTCATCGTGATACTGTAAGCAACCCAGCCGTTGTGACCTCAGAGCACAAGGCCCACATCCCCATGGGGAAGCGAACCAAGCAGGAGTGTCATCGCACCAGTGGGCACACATCAGAAAAGGTGGGGAGCACAGCAGTTAGGGCCTGATGCCAGAGAGCCCTCATCACTGAGGGGACGTAGCTCCCAGAATGCTCCAACTGCTACCAGAGGCCCGATGTCACCAATGCGGGGTGTGCCAGCCAGGCAGGAGTGACCTCAGAGCAGAGGGCCAACTTCACAGAAGTGTGAGGAAACCAAAGATGATCAGACTCTCACCAGAGGGCCCACATCACCAAGGGAATGGGAACAGGGCAGGAGTGTCCTCACACCAGTGGGGCCACATCACCGAAATGTGAGGGACCCAGCACACGTGGCCTCAAACCAGAGGACACACATCAAAAAGGAGCTGGGAGTGAGGCAGGCAGGAGGAGCCTCAAAACAGCGGGACCATAGAATAAAAAAGGTGAGGAATCCCACAGTTGGAACCTCCCATCAGGCAGCCAGCAGCAGCGAGGCTATGGGATCCAGTCCTGACTGAACTCACAACAGAGGGCCCTCATCATGAAACTGTGAGCAACCCAGCCGTTAGGACCTCAGAGCAGAAGGCCCACATTTCCATGGGGTTGGGAACCTGTCAGAAGTGTACTCACACCACAGGGCACACATCAGAGAATTTTGGGAGCCCAGAAGTTAGGGCCTGACGCCAGAGGGCCCTCATTACCGAGGGGAGGAGACTCCAAGAAGGCACCAACTCCCAATTGAGGGCCCAGGTCACCAAGGTAACGTGTGACAGCCAGGCAGGAGTGAGCTCACAGCACAGGGCCTACCTCACAGAAGGGTGAGGAACAAAGCCAGGATAAGACTCTCACCAGAGGGCCCACATTACCAAGGGAATCAGAACCAGGCAGGAGTGTCCTCACGCCAGTGTGGCAATATCATAGAAAGGTGAGGAACCCAGCAAATGTGGCCTAAACCAGAGAACCCACATCTCCAAGGGGCTCGGAGTGAGGCAGGCAGGAGTAGCCTCACAACACAGGGCCCATAGAATAAAAAAGCTGAGGAATCCAGCAGTGGGAACCTCCCAACAGACGGCCCAGAGCACCCAGTCTATGCGATCCAGGCCTCAGTGAACTCACAGCAGAGGACCCATATCATGAAACTGTGAGCAACCCAGACGTTGGGACCTCAGAGCAGAAGGCCCACATCCTCATGGGGTTGGGAACATGGTAAGAGTGTCCTCGCACCACTTAGAACGTATCAGAAAATGTGGGTACCCAGCAGTTAGGGCCTGACACCAGAGGGCCCTCATCACCAAGGGGAGGAGGCTCACAGCAGGCTCCAACTGCCACAAAAGGGCCGACGTCGCCAAGGCGGGGTGTGCCAGCTGGGCAGGAGTGACCTCAGAGCAGAGGGCCCACCTCAAAGAAGTGTGAGGAACCCAACCAGGATCAGACTCTCACCAGAGGGCCCACATCCCCAAGGGGATGGGAACCAGGCAGGAGTGTCCTCACACCAGTGGGGCCACATCAGCGAAAGGTGAGGAACCCAGAACACGTGGCCTCAAAGCAGAGGACCCACATCACCAAGAGGCTCAGAGTGAGGCAGGCAGGAGTTGTCTCACAACACAGGGCCCATAGAATAAAAAAGGTGAGGAATCCAGCAGTTGGAAGCTCCAAGCAGGTGGCCCAGAGCACCGAGGCTATGGGATCAATGCCGGAGTGAACTCACAGCAGAGGGCCCACATCCTGACACTGTGAGCAACCCAGGCGTTGGGACTTCAGAGTAGAAGGCCCAAATCCCCATGGGGATGGGATCCTGGCAGGAGTGTCATCGCACCAGTGGGCACACATCAGAAAATGTGGGGATACCAGCAGTTAGGGCCTAACGCCAGACGGCCCTCATCACAGAGGGGAGGAGGCTCCCAGCATGCTCCAACTGCAACCAGAGGCCCCATGTGGCCAAGGCGGTGTGTGCCAGCCAGGCAGGAGTGACCTCACAGCAGAGGGCCTTCCTCCCAGAAGTGTGAGGAATCCAGCCAGGATCAGACTCTCAGCAGAGGGCCCACATCACCAAGGGGATGGGAACCAGGCAGGAGTGTCCTCACACCAGTGGGGCCACATCAATAAAATGTGAGGAAACCGGCACATGTGGCCTCAAACCAGAGGACCTACATCACAAAGGGGCTGGGAGTGAGGCAGGCAGGATGAGCCTCACAACACAGGGTCCAAAGAATAAAAAAGGTGAGGAATCCAGCAGTTGGAACCTCCCAGCAGGCAGCCCACAGCACAGAGGCTATGGGATCTAGGCCTGAGTTAACTAACACCAGAGAGCCAACATCAGGAAACTGTGAGTAACCCAGGCGTTGGGACCTCAGACCAGAAGACCCACATCCGCATGGGGATGGGAACCTTACAGGAGTGTCCTGGCATCACTGGACTCACATCAGAAAACGTGGGGAGCCCAGCAGTTAGAGCCTGACGCCAGAGGGCCCTCATCACCGAGGAGAGGAGGCTCCAGGCAGGCTTCAACTGCCACCAGAGGGCCGAAGTCACCAGGCAATGGGAGAAAGCCAGGCAGGAGTTACCTCACAGCAGAGGGCCTACCTCAAAGAAGGGTGAGGAACCCAGCCAGGATAAGACTCAAACCAGAGAGCCCACATCACCAAGGGGATCGGAAGAAGGCAGGAGTGTCCTCACACCAGTGTGGCCACATTATAGAAAGGTGAGGAACCCAGCACATGTGGCCTAAACCAGAGGACCCACATCTCCAAGGTGCTTAGAGTGAGGCAGGCAGGAGTAGCCTCACAACACAGGGCCCATAGAATAAAAAATGTGAGGAATCCCGCAGTTGGAACCTCCCAGCAGGCGGCCAGAAGCAGTGAGGCTATGGGATCTAGGCCTGACTGAACTCACAACAGAGGACCCTCATCATGAAACTGTGAGCAACCCAGACGATGGGACCTCAGAGCAGAAGGCCCACATTCCCATGGGGTTGGGAACCTGGCAGGAGTGTACTCGCACCACAGGGCGCACATCAGAAAATTTTGGGAGCCCAGGAGTTAGGGCCTGACGCCAGAGGGCCCTCATTACCCAGGGGCGGAGACTCCCAGCAGGCACCAACTCCCAACTGAGGGCCCACATCGCCAAGGTAACGTGTGCCAACCAGGCAGGAGTGACCTCACCGCAGAGGGCCTACCTCACAGAAGGGTGAGGAAACCAGCCAGGATAAGACTCTCACCAGATTGTCCACCTCACCAAGGGGATCAGAACCAGGCAGAAGGGTCCTCACGCCAGGGTGGCCACATCATAGAAAGGTGAGGAACCCAGAACGTGTGGCCTAAATCAGAGGACCCACATCTCCAAGGGGCTAGGAGTGAGGCAGGCAGGAGTAGCCTCACAACACAGAGCCCATAGAATAAAAAATGTGAGGAATCCAGCAGTTGGAACCTGCCAGCAGGCGGCCCACAGCATGGAGTCTATGGGATCCAGGTCACAGAGAACTCACAACAGAGGGCCCACATCATGAAACTGTGAGCAACTGAGCCGTTGGGACTTCAGAACAGAAGGCCCACATCCCCATAGGGATGGGAACCTGGCAGGAGTGTCCTCGCATCACTTAGCACGAATCAGAAAATGTGGGAACCCAGCAGTTAAGGCCTGAGGGCAGAGGGCCCTCATCACTGAGGGGAGGAGGCTCCCAGCAGGCTCCAATTGCCACCATAGGGCCGACGTCGCCAAGGAGGGGTGTGCCAGCCAGACAGTAATGACCTCAGAGCAGAGGGCCCACCTCAAAGAAGTGTGAAGAAACTCAACAAGGATCAGACTCTCACCAGAGGGCCAACATCACCAAGGGGATGGGAACCAGGCAGGAGTGTCCTCACACCAGTGGGGCCACATCAGCAACAGGTGAGGAGCCCAGCACATGTGACCTAAAAACAGAGGAACCACATCACCAAGGGGCTCAGAGTGAGGCAGGCAGGAGTTGTCTAACAACACAGGGCCCATAGAATAAAAAAGGTGAGGAATCCAGCAGTTTGAACCTCCCAGCAGGTGGCCCAGAGCACCCAGTCTATGGGATCCAGGCCACAGTGAACTCACAGCAGAGGGCCCACATCATGAAACTGTGAGCAACCCAGCCGGTGGGACCTCAGAGCAGAAGGCCCACATCACCATGGTGATGGGAACCTCGCAGGAGTGTCCTCGCACCACTTAGCATGTATCAGAAAATGTGGGAACCCAGCAGTTAGGACCTGACGCCAGAGGGCCCTCATCACCAAGGGGAGGAGGCTCCCAGCAGGCTCCAACTGCCACCAGCCGGCCGACGTTGCCAAGGCAGTGTGTGCAAGCCAGGCAGGAGTGACCACAGAGCAGAGGGCCCACCTCACAGAAGTGTGAGGATCCCAACCAGGATCAGACTCTCACCAGAAGGTCCACATCACCAAGGGGATGGAAACCAGGCAGGAGTGCCCTCACACCAGTGGGGCCACATCAGCGAAAGATGAGGAACACAGCACATGTGGCCTCAAACAAGGGGACACACATCACGAAGGGGCTGGGACTGAGGCATGCAGGAGGAGACTCACAACAGAGGGCACATAGAATAAAAAAGGTGAGGAATCCAGGAGTTGGAAACTCCAGGCAGGCGGCCCAGAGCACCGATGCTATGGGATACAGGCCAGAGTGAACTCACAGCAAAGGGCCCACATCATGAAACTGTGAGCAACCCAGCCGTTGGGACCACAGAACAGAAGTCCCACATGCCCATGGGGATGGGAACCTGGCAGGAGTGTCCTCGCACCACTGGGCACACATCAGAAAATGTGTGGAGCCTAGCACTTAGGGCCTGACACCAGAGGGCCCTCATCACTGAGGGGAGGAGGCCCCAGCACTCTCCAACTGCCACCAGAGTGCCCACGTCACCAAGGCGATGTGTGCCAGCCAGGCACGATTGACCTCACAGCAGAGGGCCCACATCATGAAAGTGTGAGCAACCCAGCCGTTGGGACCTCAGAATAGAAGGCTCACAGCCCCATGTGGATGGGAACCTGGCAGGAGTGTCATCGCACCACTGGGCACACATCAGAAAATGTGGGGAGCCCAGCAGTTAGGCCCTGACGTCACTGGGCCCTCATCACCGAGGGGAGGAGGCTCCCAGCACGCTCCATCTGCAACCAGTGGGCCCATGTGGCCAAGGCGGGTTGTGCCAGTCAGGCAGGAGTGACCTCAGAGAAGAGGGCCCACCTCAAAGAAGTGTGAGGAACCCAGCCATGATCAGACTCTCACCAGAGGGCCCACATCACCAAGGGGATGGGAACCAGGCAGGAGTGTCCTCACACCAGTGGGGTCACATCATCAAAAGATGAGGAACCCAGCACATGTGGCCTCAAACCAGAGGACACACATCACCAAGGGGTTGGGAGTGAGGCAGGTGTCTGGACGGGCACATTTAACTATAATTTCCCACCAGGAAGAGGAATTAACCAAAGGGTCAGAGTGCCGTGCCGGACCCTGATTACGGCCTGAAGCAAACCTGTGGTTTTGTGGCCAGCTTACAAGGAAGCGAGTTAAGAAAGGAACTCAGGGGCACTGTCATTCACAAACCTGCAGTTATAAATGACAGCTATCGTCCAAAAATATATTGAAGTAAGGCAGCGAAGAAGACCTGAAAGTGGGGCAGAATTGCAGGAAACCGATTTCATGATGTAGACAGTAATTGCTTTTAAAGCATAGGAAAAGAGGCAGAACGTCTACAGTGATGCACTTGGCCAAGAAGGGCATATGCGTTTTATAGAGGGCCCTCATTAATGAGGGGAGGAGGCTCCCAGCACACACCAAAGGCCAACAGACGGCCCATGTCATCAAGGCGACGTGTGCCAGCCAGGCAGGAGAGACCTCATATCACAGGGTCTGCCTCACAGAAGGGTGAGGTACCCAGCGAGGATCAGACTCTCACCAGAGGGCCCACATCACCAAGGGGATGGGAACCAGTCAGGAGTGTCCTCACACCAGTGGGGCCACATCATCCAAAGTTGAGGAACACAGCACATGTGACCTCAAACCAGAGGACACACATCACCAAGGGACTGGGAGTGAGGCAGGCAGGAGGAGCCTCAAAACAGAGGGCCCATAGAATAAAAAAGGTGAGGAATCGCGCAGTTGGATCCTCCCAGCAGGCGGCCAGGAGCAGCGAGGCTATGGGATCCAGGCCGGAATGAGCTCACACCAGAGGGCCCTCATCATTATACTGTGAGCAACCCAGCCGTTGGGACCTCAGAGCAGAAGGCCCACATCCACATGGGTATGGGAAACTGGCAGGAGTGCCATCACACCAGTGGGCACACATCAGAAAATATGGGTACCCAGCAGTTAGTGACTGACGCCACAGGGCCCTCATCACCGAGGGGAGGAGGCTCCCAGCAAGCTCCAACTGCCACCAGAGGGCCGACGTCACCAAGGCAACGGGAGCAAGCCAGGCAGGAGTGACCTCACAGCAGAGGGCCCACCTCCCAGAAGTGTGACGAAACCAGTCAGGATCAGACTCTCACCAGACGGCCCACATCACCAAGGGGATGGGAACCAGGCAGGAGTGTCCTCACACCAGTGGGTCCACATCACTAAAAGGTGAGTAAACCAGCACATGTGGCCTGAAACCACAGGACCCACATCACCAAGGGGCTGGGAGTAAGGCAGGCAGGAGGAGCCTCACAACACAGGGCCCAAAGAATAAAAAAGGTGAGGTATCCAGCAGTGGGAACCTCGCAGCAGGCAGCCCAGAGCACAGAGACTATGGGATCCTGGCCTGAGTGAACTAACACCAGAGAGCCTATATCATGGAACTGTGAGCAACCCAGACGTTGGAACCACAGAGCAGAAGGCCCACATCCCCATGGGGATGGGAAACTTACAGGAGTGTCCTGTTATCACTGGGCTCACATCAGATAACATGGGGAGCCCAGCAGTGATGGCCTCACGCCAGAGGGCCCTCATCACCGAGGGGAGGAGGCTCCCAGTAGGTTCCAACTGCCACCAGAGGGCCGATGTCACCAAGGCAATGGGAAGCCAGGCAGGAGTTACCTCACAGCAGAGGGCCCACCTCACAGAAGGGTGAGGAACCCAGCCAGGATCAGACTCTCACCAGAGGGCTCATATCACCAAGGGGATGGGAACCAGGCACAAGTATCCTCACACCAGTGGGGCCACATCATCGAAAGGTGAGGGACCCAGCACACGTGGCCTCTAATCAGAGGACACACATAAACAAGGGGCTGGGAATGAGGCAGGCAGGAGGAGCCTCAAAAGAGAGGGCCCATAGAATAAAAAAGGTGAGGAATCCCGCAGTTGGAACCTCCCAGCAGGCGGCCTGGAGTAGCGAGGCTATGGGATCCAGGGTGAGTGAACTCACACCAGAGGGCCCTCATCATGAAACTGTGAGAAATCCAGACGTTGGGACCTCACAGCAGAAGGCCCACATTCCCATGGGCTTGGGAACCTGACAGGAGTGTACTCGCACCACAGGGCGCACATCAGAAAATTTTGAGAGCCCAGGAGTTAGGGCCTGACGCCAGAGAGCTCTCATTACCGAGGGAAGGAGACTCCCAGCAGGCACCAACACACAATTGAGGGCCCACGTCGCCAAGATGACGTGTGCCAGTCAGGCAGGAGTGACCTCACAGCACAGGGCCTACCTAACAGAAGGGTGAGGAAACCAACCAGGATAAGACTCT
Organism: Delphinapterus leucas; assembly: GCF_059928025.1. Taxonomy (NCBI): domain Eukaryota; kingdom Metazoa; phylum Chordata; class Mammalia; order Artiodactyla; family Monodontidae; genus Delphinapterus; species Delphinapterus leucas. The sequence goes on from NW_028322235.1 coordinate 493,548, forward strand.
CGCCAGAGGGCCCACATCACCAAGGGGATCGGAACCACGCAGGAGTGTCCTAACACCAATGTGGCCACATCATAGAAAGGTGAGGAACCCAACACATGTGGCCTCAAAGCAGAGGACCCACATCTCCAAGGGACTCGGAGTGAGGTAGGCAGGAGTAGCCTTACAACACAGGGCCCATAGAATAAAAAGGTGAGGAATCCAGTAATTGGAAGCTCCCAGCAGGCGGCCCAGGGCACCCAGTCTATGAGATCTAGGCCGCAGTGAACTCACAGCAGAGGGCCCACATCATGATACTGTGAGCAACCCAGCCATTGGGACCTCAGAGCAGAAGGCCCACATCCCCATGGGGATGGGAACCTCGCAGGAGTGTCCTCACACCACTTAGCACGTATCAGAAAATGTGGGTACCCAGCAGTTAGGGCCTGATGCAAGAGGGCCGTCATCACCGAGGGGAGGAGGCTCCCAGCAGGCTCCAACTGCCACAAGAGGGCCGATGTTGCCCTGGCGGGGTGTGCCAGCCAGGCAGGAGTGACCTCACAGCAGAGGGCCCACCTCACAGAAGGGTGAGGAACCCAGCCAGGATCAGACTCTCACCAGAGGGCCCACATCATCAAAGGGATAGGAACCAGGCAGGAGTGTCCTCACACCAGTGGGGCCACATCATCGAAAGGTGAGGGACCCAGCACACGTGGCCTCAAACCAGAGGACACACATCACCAAGGGGCTGGGAGTGAGACAGGCAGGAGGAGTCTCCAAACAGAGGGCCCGTAGAAGAAAAAAGGTGAGGAATCCCGCAGTTGGAACCTCCCCGCAGGCGGCCAGGAGCAGCGAGGCTATGGGATCCAGGCCGGAGTGAACTCACACCAGAGGGCCCTCATCATGAAACTGAGCCAACCACTGTTGGGACCTCAGAGCAGAAGGCCCATATTCCCATGGGGTTGGAAACCTGGCAGGAGTGTACTCACACCACAGGGCGCACATCAGAAAATTTTGGGAGCCCAGGAGTTAGAGCCTGACGCCAGAGGGCCCTCATTACCGAGGGGAGGAGACTCCCAGCAGGCACCAACTCCCAACTGAGGGCCCACGTCGCCAAGGTGACGTGTGCCAGTCAGGCAGGAGTGACCTCACAGCAGAGGGCCTACCTCACAGAAGGGTGAGGAAACCAGCCAGGATAAGACTCTCACCAGAGAGCCCACATCACCAAGGGGACCGGAACAAGGCAGGAATGTCCTCACACCAGTGTGGCCACATTATAGAAAGGTGAGGAACCCAGCACATGTGGCCTAAACCAGAGGACCCACATTTCCAAGGTGCTCCGAGTGAGGCAGGCAGGAGTAGCCTAACAACACAGGGCCCACAGAATAAAAAATGTGAGGAATCCAGCAGTTGGAACCCCCCAGCAGGTGGCCCAGAGTACGGAGTCTATGGGATCCAGGCCACAGTGAACTCACAGCAGAGGGCTCACATCATGACACTGTGAGCAACCCAGCTGGTGGGACCTCAGAGCAGAAGGCCCACATCCCCATGGGGATGGGAACGTGGCAGGAGTGTACTCGCACGACAGGGCACATATCAGAAAATTTTGGGAGCCCATGAGTTAGGGCCTGACGCCAGAGGGCCCTCATTACCGAGGGGAGGAGACTCCCAGCAGGCACCAACTCCCAACTGAGGACCCACATCGCCAAGGTGATGTGTGCCAGCCAGGCAGGAGTGACCTCACAGCAGAGGGCCCACCTCCCAGAAGGGTGAGGAATCCAGCCAGGATCAGACTCTCACCAGAGGGCCCCCATCACCAAGGGGATGGGAACCAGGCAGGAGTGTCCTCACACCAGTGGGGCCACATCAATAAAGGTGAGGAAACCGGCACATGTGGCCTCAAACCAGAGGACCCACATCACAAAGGGGCTGGGAGTGAGTCAGGAAGGAGGAGCATGAAAACACAGGACCCAAAGAATAAAAATGGTAAGGAATCCAGCAGTAGGAACCTCCCAGCAGGCGGCTCAGAGCACAGAGTCTATGGGATCTAGGCCTGAGTGAACTAACACCAGAGAGCCAACATCCTGAAACTGTGAACAACACAGGTGTTGGGACCATAGAGCAGAAGGCACATGGGGATGGGAACCTGGCAGGAGTGCCCTCACACCACTTAGCACGTATCAGAAAATGTGGGTAACCAGCAGTTAGGGCCTGATGCCAGAGGGCCTCATCACTGAGGGGAGGAGGCTCCCAGCGGGCTCCAACTGCCACCAGAGGGCCGACGTCGCCAAGGCGGGGTGTGTCAGCCAGGCAGGAGTGACCTCAGAGAAGAGGGCCCACCTCACAGAAGTGTGAGGAGCCCAACCAGGATCAGACTCTCACTGGAGGGCTCACATCACCAAGGGGATGGGAACCAGGCAGGAGTGTCCGCACACCAGTGGGGCCACATCTGCGAAAGGTGAGGAACCCAGCACATGTGGCCTCAAACCAGAGGACACACATCACCAAGGGGCTGGGAGTGAGGCAGGTGTCTGGAGGGGCACATTTAACTCTAATTTCCCACCAGGAAGAGGAATTAACCAAAGGCTCAGAGTGCCGTGCGGGACCCTGATTACGGCCTGAAGCAAACCTGCGGTTCTGTGGACAGCTTTCAAGGAAACGAGTTAAGAAAGGAAATCACAGGCACTGTAATTCACAAACCTGCAGAGTTATAAATGACAGCTATTGGCAAAAATATATTGAAGTAAGTCTGCACAGAGGACTTGAAAACGAGGCAGAATTGCAGGAATCATATTTCAGGAGGTAGATTGGAATTGCATTTAAAGCATGTGAAAAGCGGCAGATCTTTGACAGTGATGCACTTGGACAAAAAGTGCGTATACATTTTTTCCTGAATATATTCAGGAAAAAACGCATATGCCCTTTGTGGCCAACCAAGAATTCGAGCAATGGAAATCCGCACTACAATGAACTCTCATTTCCCATTCGTCAAAAGAGTCATCTGAAAAAAGTGTAAAACCCAGAAACACAGGACAGGCCATGGAGAACAGGGAGCCTTGTTATGCTGATGGACGGGATGTAAATTGCCAACAGACACTCTGGTGATGTTTATGGTGTATGCTGAAACATCTAAAAAACAAAGCTACAGAGCCTAGGGCACTTCCACTTTTGGCCCTATAGCTTAGGAAAATTAAAATCAACAAGACACAGCCAACACAATATCCAGGGCTGCTGTGTTTACAAGAACCTCGAGTCCAGTACAAATTAAATATCCCAGAAAGAAAAAAATGGATAAAGGAGTTGTCCTACTTACGTACAATGGAATATCACTCAGCAATGAAATCAATGTCATCAGGCCTGTAGCAGCAAATTGAGTGGATTTAAGTATGATGATTCTAAGAGAAATATGTCACACAGAGAAACATAATTATCATAAGATATCACAAATAGAGGGAGTGTAAACTTGGCTACACATAAACTGAATTACAAAACCGAACAGAGTCTCACATTTAGATAAAAACTTATGCTTGCTTAACGGGAAAGTTGAGTTGGGGTGCTGTATAAAACCAGAGATTGAAATGAGCACACATACCGTTCCATAAGCCAAATATGTAATAGACAAGACCTACTCTTTGCTCAACGAAATAGACTAATCCATGGTGTATCACCTCACACCTGTTAGAATGGGCATCATCAGAAAATCTACAAACAACAAATGCTGGAAAGGGTGCGGAGATAAGGAAACCTCTTCCACTATTGTTGGGAATGTAAATTGATGCAGTCACTGTGGAGAACATTATGGAGTTTCTTATAAAACTAAGAATAGAATTACCATATAATACAGCAATCCCACTACTGGGCATATACCCAGACAAAACCATAAAACGAAAAGAGACATTCACCGCAATGTTCATTGCATCACTATTTACAATATCCAGGTAATGGAAGCAACCTAAATGCCCAGACAGACGAATGCATAAAGATGAGGTACATATATAAAATGGAATATTACTAAGCCATAAAAAGGAATGAAATTGGGTCATTTGTAGAGACGTTGATGGATCTAGAGACTGTCATACAGAGTGAAGTAAGTCAGAAAGAGAAAAACAAATCCTGTATATAAATGCATATATGTGGAACCTAGAAAAGTTGTACAGATGAACCGTTTTGCAAGGCAGAAATAGAGCAACAGATGTAGACAACAAACGTATGGACACCAAGGGGGGAAAGCTGTTAGGGGGGTGGTGGTGGGAGGAGTTGAGTGATTGGGATTGGCATGTATACATTTCTATGTATAAAATAGGTAACCAAAAAGAACCTGCTGTATAAAAAAATAAAATTAAATTCAAAATTACAAAAAGTAAAACAGAAAAAATATTCTTCCCTTCACATACATGTATTTATATGAATAAATTATTTCCATGCTTATATCTGTAAATACAAAAAAGAGGAATAAAATCTACCTTGAACCAAAAACAAAAAAAAGAAAAAAAAACAGAACCCACCAGTTACACAGAGGAAAACCGTATCAGGGCCCTTGCTCCAGTTGTAAACAATTCTGAAGTTGGTCAGTGGTGGGGAATCATCTCCCATTCAGCCAGCATGCCCCACGCAACAAGCGTCCTCATTGCAAAGCTGGGGGCCCGTGCCGAGGCATCTGTGAGTAAACGTGGGCCGAGCCCCAGGCCAGCTGCTGCTGAAATGTTCCCACCCTTCCCAGGTAAAACACCTGAATATGTACAAGGACTTGAAAGCCTAGAGGAAGGGCCATGGAGCCACATGAGCGACAGCATGCCAGCCGACTTGGTGCCTGCAGGCCAGACAGGATGGTCCTGGCCCTGGGTGCTCTTCTGGAAGCTTTCCATTTCCCTGCCTGAGATACCCCTCCTGTCCCGGCCCCCACTGCTTTCTTCCTTACTCACCTCTGCCCAGGGAGAAATTCCAGCGGCAGGTATGGGTGGCACATCCTCTTCTTTAGCAGGTGGCATCTTGGCAACTGCTGCAGAAAGTCCAGCAGAGCCCCACTCACACTGGGCCACCCACAAAGCCGTGGCCTCTCACTCCCTCCCACCAGTCCAGCCCCGAGACTGCTGACAGGGCAGAAAATGGCGTCAGGCACAGCTGCAGGGGCTCTTGCTGCCTGGAGCGGTGTTTATATTGATCTCAACCCAGGCACACCTGGGGAGGGATGGCCGGCATGGTCAGGCTTCCCAGGCCAGCCAATAATCACTCCTCAAGGGCTCACAGTTGCAGAAACTGGAACTTGCTGAATCGGCCAGGTCCAAGGAACAGGTGTGGGCTCCTGAGAGTCAGGATAGACAAGGGGCTGCAGCTCTGGCTTGTTTTCTAATTATATTATCTGGCCCATGAGTGGGAGACAACTTCAAGAAAACCATCTCCTAATGAGAAGTACCCAGGAGGCAGGGAGAGCAGGGGTGGGTGGTGGGTGGAGACAGAGGCCTGGTGCCCCGGGTGCAGTGGAAATCTCTGGAAGACCAGGTGGAGGGAGGCCACACAGAGTGATGCCCAGGGTCACAGACCTGTCGGAGCTGCTGTTTGTTAGTTCTAGTCCTGCTCTGAGGTGCTCTGTGTCAGATCTGAGTGACAGGTGAGCTGGGAGTGCTCTGCAATGAGGGCGATGTGCATGGCTCCTGTGTGCCCAGCCCTGCCACGGTACCTGAAAGGGTAGCTCTGTATCCTGGGAGCGGCCTGACCACGAGAGCCCCATGGGCTGCAGGGGAACCTGCCCAGGGAGCCCCATATCCTGGGAGGGACCTGAACAAGAGAGCCCCGTGGGCTGGGGTGGGGGTGGGGTACCTGCCCAGGTGAGCTCCATATCCTGGGATTGGCCTGACCTCGAGAGCCCCATGGGCTGCTGGAGTCCTGGTAAAAGATGTCAGGACAGTCAGTGAAGCCACCGAGGATATACCTCCAGTAGTTCCTAAACCCTACACCCTGCTGGTCATTCTACTAACCACCAGGACATGGTATTCTGTATTAGTCTTCAATGAAGCCTTCTTTTGTATTCTATTAGTCCCAGAGTCACAAGAAATTTTGGCTTGTGAGTGGCAGGACTCAACATACAACTAAAACAATACTTCCGGGCCGTGTTGCCCCAAGGGTTCAAAAATTCCCACACCATCTTTGGGGAAAGCTCAGCTAAAGACCTAAAAGTTCTACCTCTGGAAAAGGAAACACTCCTTCAATATGCAGACGACATTCTGATCGCCAGCCCTACTAAGGAGACCTCTGAACTACCAAGCCAATAAAGGATACAAATTGTCCAAGAAAAAGCTCAAATATCACAGACTATGGTGACCTGCGTGGGCTGCATTCTCACAGAAGGTCGGAGAAGCCCATCCCAGGAAAGGGAAGAAACAATTTACAGCCTTACCCATTTCTAAAACTAGAAGACAGCTTAGGGGCTCCTGGGGAGGCCAGGGTTTGCTGCTTCTGGATCCCTAACTACAGTCTACTAGCTGGGCCTCTATATGAAACACTGAAAGAAAAAGATGATGATCCTTTTGAATAGAATCCAGAAGTAGCCTTTCAAGAATGGAGAGAGCAGTAAATTCAGACCCTTGCCCTGGAACTCCCTAATTTAGCTAAACCCTTTGACCTTTACATTCCTAGTGAAATTTGAATGGCCATTGGAGTATTAGTGCAAAACCTGGGACCACTTGAAATGGAACAATGCAAGAATGCCATCCAGGTAGGAAAAACTACGGTCACCAAGGGGCTTGGCCCACCGCCACATCTGGCCAAGATACTGGCAGTATCTGAAAACCTGGAAATCAGCAGCCCAAAAGGCCACCTCCCTCCTAAGGGAAAAGGACCCCACGTGGTGATCCTAACCCCCAACCATGCCCTGAAGTTGCAGGGTTTGCTCCGTGGGCACACTGACCTTGAGTGAGGAGGTCCTCCAACTCCAACCTCCAGAGAGATAACTGGGGCAAAGGGGCACCATGACGACTCGTGTGACCATCACTTGACCTGGAGTTTCTCTCATAAAACAACAAGAGTGTGTCCCAAAAGAGTAGACTACTGCTTGCAGGACTTACTGCACCCAGAGCGGACCTAATAATCTTGGCAGGGGAACCGTATATCACGCTGTCACCATAGAAAAGCCTACAGACACTGTGATGATGGTGGCCAATAAGACCGGCTGGACTCCTGTTTACTTCAAAAGGCTGTTGACTCAGTGGCCATCATGGTCCTTCATCACCACTGACCCTGGACTGTCTGGGAGTTGAGCAGTCAGGGTGCTGACACCTGGTGCTGTTTTTACGTTAATTCAGGGGCCTAACTGAAGAAAGCACAGACTACTGGTCAGAGCATCTAGGCTGACAGAAACGGTCAGCCTAAGGTGGCCGAACAAATGTGGGGCGGGGTGAAACTGGACCTCACAGCGTCACTGCACATCTCCTTCCTGGACCCTTAAAGGTCATTAGAATCTATAACACTACCAATACTTGTGCTCAGGCGGAGGAGCAGGGAGGCAGGAGGCCTGCGGACAATCAACGTCACCTGGAGGCTGCTGGGGAGAAGTTCAGACCCTCTCCCACAGGTATGAGGGCTCCTAACTCAGCACTCAGCAGTTACAGATGAAGGGTCTGCACCCTCAGCACTCTAAGAATGAGGAAGGGGACAAAATGCAGAAGAGGGGTTTGTCCCAGGCAAAGCCCCTTAAAAATCCCTGGGAGATAAAAATAGAATCTGGGCAATAAAATAAAGTCTAACCTTTTTTATCCTTTGTGCTTTGTCTAATTTCACGTGCTCCTAGGGTCCCGCATACAGAGGTTCAACAGCCGGCACTTCAGACCAGATTTCCTAGTGCAGAATGGCTGGGTCGACACTTCAGCTCCTGGAGCACAGTGTAGACTCCGCGATATAGAGCCTGAGCTGCAGCCAACCGGGCCCTCGAGAGCTCCGCCCCCTCCCTCCCACTGACTCTGACAGGATCTCTACACAGCAGCCCAGCCCACAGCCCACGGGATAGCACATGCTCTCACCTCTGCATTCTCTGATCAAAATATAAAGTTTCCTTTGCTTCTGAATCAAACTCAGTCTCGATCTGTTGGCTCCAATGACACTGGGCAGGGGGACACTTGTTGGGGTCCACTCTGGAGGATCAGTAACAGAAATTGAGAACATTGTAACTTCAATGAACAGATGTGTGAGCCAAACTGTAATTAACATAGAACAGTGTATAAGGCTCGGGTAAAATAAGATGTTTCTAACACTTCCATTTGATATTTCCATCACTTTATTATAAGCAAGTTCAGTGAAAGGTTTGTCTTATTTGTCAGGTCAATACTAGAGAAACGAAGTGATTTCTTTCCAAGGATGTACATCTAATAATCTTGGTTAAAGCTTCAATCTTGTTTTAAATGCTTTTCCATTGAAAATGATACCTCTCTTTCAGCTCCCCCATTTCTGAGAAGTATAAAATCTTATAATTTATTATTACCAAAGGGGAAAGGTGGGAGGAGGGATAAATTAACAGTTTGGGATTAACACATACACACTGCTATGTATAAAATCGATCATCAACAAGGAACTACTGTACAGCACAGGGAACTACACTCAATATTTTGCAATAACCTATAAGGGGAAATAATCTGAAAAAAGAATAGATATTTTTATTGACATCATCTATTAATGACAGTTAAAATGGAACCTAAGGGAAGCCGGTGGTGAGTGCTTCTGACCCTGAAGACTTCAATCATCTAAAGTTTGGACTCTGCCTACTTCCCAAGGCCCTTAATGAACATATGTGTAGCCGTAGCTTAAAAAATTCCCCAGTTTGGGTTGTGGAGAGACAGTGATTTTGAAAAAGCCCTGGTGTTCTCCTCACATGAATGGGACCCTTCCTACAGCTAAAATATGCCTGTCACACCCAGAAGATGGTATACCGTCTGATCGGGAAGAGTTTGGAAAAGGCATCTCATCTCCTCATCTCCTGGTGCTCGGGTTCACCCCTCCAGCGTCTTTACGAACACTCTCCCCACTTGGAGATGTCAGCACTGTCAACATCCTGTTGCATACAGTTTGGAATTTGTCCAGAGGATGAAGCAGAAGGAGGAGGAACAATGAGAGACAAGTCCTAGGTGTTCGGACAGGCACATGTCACTCTAATTTCCAATCAGGAAGACGAATTGACTAAAAGCTAGGGTTGCCCATGGAAACAGAATAGGGCTTGAGGAAATCCCGCTGCTTTGTGGCCAGTTCCCATAAACACAAGTTGAAAAATGGAACTCAGGGCCGCTAAAATTCACGAAACTGCAGAGTTGAAAATATCTCTCACTGAAAAATGTCTTGAGGAAAGTCAGAGAAAAGAACTTGTAAGCAACGGAGAATGGCAGGAAAGGGATTGGAAGAGGTAGAAAGGACTCGCCATTAAGCACAAGAAAAGGGGCTGAACATTGCCAACATTGCAGTTGGCCAAAAATGGTGTATGCGTCTTTTTCTGTATATATTCAAGAAAAGGGCATACACTTTTTTAGCCAACCAAACAGGTGGGCACTGGAAATCAGTACTACAAAACATATCACTTCGCATCAGTCAGAAGAGCCTTCCTCATAAAGTGTAAACACCAGAAATGCAGGACAGGGCAAGGAGAAAAGGGAGCCCTGTGAGGCTTATAGTGGAAATGTATATTGCCAATGGTCACTCTTGAGAAGTGTATTGTGTTTACTAAAGCATCTAAAAAATGAGCTACAGAGCACAGGGCACTTGCACTCATGGACGTATATCTTGGGAAAGACAAAAATGGAGAGGACACAGGCACCCCAATGTTTACCGCCTCTCTGTTTAAAAGATCCTCGACTAGGATATAATTTATATGTCTCTGGAGGGAAAAAATGGATAGAGGTGTGGCACTTATGTAGAGTGGAATATTACTCAGCCTGAAAATCAGTGAAATATGGCCAGTTGTAACAACCCCAGAGTAGTTACGTATGATCATTCAAAGTCACATAATTCAAAAAGAAAAAGACATACGATATTACTAATACATGGAATGTAAACGTGGCTACAAATGACCTGAATTACAAAACAGAATGGGGTCTCAAATTTAGAAGACCAACTTATGTTTGCTTAAGGAAAAAGGAGAGTTGGGGAGCTGCATAAAACCAGAGATTGAAATTAGCACAGATACCGTTCCATAAGCGAAATATGTAATAGAAAAAACCTACTCCCTGGTCAACGAAATGGACTCAACACGCCATATTCAACACCTACGAATACACCTGACTAGTAAGAATCTTCAAAATCATGGATTTATATGTCTCCGTAAGAGAATCAAGCGTGAGTACTGCGGCATGAACGCAGCAGTGAAAATGCGATAAATCCCATTATCAAAATAAATTACAAAAACAAAACACAATGAGAGTAAAATAGAGAGCAATTCTTAAATAATTCATTCAGGGCTTGTGATGCAAACTGGATTTACCACATCTACACCCAGAGCTGAGTGAGACATAAGGTTGGGCACTTCGGGCTGATAGCATTGTTGAGGTTCGATGAGCAAATGCAGACCCTTTGAAGTCATACTGCATGGTACCCATTCCATGGGTCCCAACTCTCCAGGTTTAAGGGATTCTTTCTTCAGCTAAAACATGCATGGGAAACCCACAGTATGGTGCACCGTGTGACTGGCAAACGTTTTCAAATGCATCTCAGTTTTCGTCCCCTTTTACTCGGGTTCACCATTCCAGACCCTTTACGAACACTCTCCCCACTTGGAGAGTCAGTGCCTTTAACCTCCTGTTGGGCACAGTTTGCAATTTCTGCGCAAGATGAACAGGAATAGGGAGAACCAATGAGAGACTAGCAGTAAGTGTCTGCACGGGCAAATTTAATGCTCAATTCCCACCAGGAAGAGGAATTAACCAAAGGATCAGCATGCCGTGCCGGAACCAGATTAGGGCCTGAAGCAATCCTGCGGGTTTGCGCCCAGCTCACAAGTTGCGAGTTGAAGAAAGGAGCTCAGGGGCACTGTAACTCACAAACATGCAGAGTTATAAATGACAGCTATCGTCCAAAAATATATTGAAGGAAGGCTGCGAAGACGACTTGTAAGCGGGGCAGAATTGCAGGAAAACGATTTCAGGGGGTAGACGGGAATTGCATTTAAAGCATAGGAAAAGAGGCAGAACGTCGAAAATGATGCTCTTGGCCAAAAAGTGTGTATGCGTTTTTTCCTGAATTTATTCAGGAAAAAAAGCATATGCACTTTTTGGCCAACCAAGCAAGCATGTTAAAGAAATCTGCACTACAATGAAGTCTCATTGCCCCCCGGGCAAAAGGGCCATCTGAAAAAAGTGTAAAGTCCAGAAAGGCAGCACAGGCAATGGAGAACAGGGAGCCTTGTTATGCTGATGGGCGGGATGTAAATTGCCAAGAGCCACTCTGAAGAAGTGTTTGGTGTTTTCCGGAACACCTAAAAAACAGAGCAACGGAGCCTACGGCATTTC